>NC_056736.1:169447991-169572991 GCF_019279795.1 Protopterus annectens
GTGAATGCCTGTTCGCTAAGCGGATGCTCTTAATCACTACACTTTTCATATGCTGCTTCATTTATATGTATACCCATAGTTCATAGTTATCCGTACACATGCCTCAACACATCACTGACACAACAGGCATCCATTCTCTAGTTAGGAAAACTGCACCACTACACATGCACCATTCCCTACTGCTCTGGGCCCGTCCTACATGTTGACTCACTCCAAGTATATTCAGATGTCCCAAGCATATAGTCCTGGGACATACGTTCATATAATGGTCAGGGTGTTCATTAAATCTTCTGGTTTGACTTGTTCGAATGGTGACTGGGACTGCCCTGTACCTGTTTGAAAGTCAGACTTGGCACATGCACACAGTTAGTTCCACTGTTAGCATCCTACCTGTGGTTGAGGATGTAGGAGGTTTTCTCACCTCTGGATGGCTTCATATGACAGCACTAAATACTACGGGGGGTTCCCCTGCCATTTCCCTTCACATTCGTTAGGACTGATTTATTGTGTCCATGTTCATTCTTCAAGGATATATATATATATATATATATATATATATATATATATATATATATATATATATCTGTATATCTGTACGCACATTCACATGCATATACACCTACACCTACATGCATTTTTACATTTCCCATACTGTTAAATGACTGCCAGTTACCATTGCACATACCCACGTATGCTTTGAGCTGCCATAATCACCCTATTTCCGACTGCCAGATGGGGAAGCTTCATGGGAACATGTGAAAGGTATTTATTCCCGATAATGCACATGGGGAGATGTGCATCACGGTCAGGTGTTTAATCCCAGGTTGTAGGTTCTGCAGGACCGGGTGGAGGTTGCACAGGGTTGTGGTCAGGTACTGCTAATCTGAGTTGTGCTTGGTAGGGTTGCCACCTTTTCAAATGCCCACAGTGGGACATGTTTCATACAAACGTCAGAGTTTGCAAGGCAAAACATATCCACAGCCAGTACATAGGACAGAACTTCACTGTTTTGCCTACATATATGCTTATTCTTGTAGTACTTTAGTTGCTTATTCTGTTTCTTATAACATTTAGGTGTTTCAGAAATGGAATAACTGTTTTCTGCAACTATTACATTAAATATAGGAAATATGTTTGTCCTAATATCTCAGGACATTTGCCATTTTTCCAATTTTTATGCAGGACACAACTGGCCAAGGAGGGACTGTCCCTCACAAAGTGGGACAGGTGGTAGCCCTAGTGCCTGGATGTCAACGGGGGTGGACATTGTGTTATGCCACAAAGTCTAATTTTGAGAACATGAGGGATGTCCAAAAATTGTAAACGATGGACCCCATTCAGCAGGCTATTTGAAAATGTGGTAGGGTTATGCATGCATGGGATACCTAGTTTGCATTCCTGAGACTGCCTAGGGTGCAGCTGCCTATTAGATGTGGGTAGGGGTCACTATGTGCAGATATGGCTGCGCCAAGCTAGCAACCAGTGTATAGGTGGTTTTGGTGGATGTTCAGCAAGGGGGGGGGGGGGTGTGCTGTGGAGGGGATGATGTGTATTCATTTATGTATCCAGGTGTGTTGGGGTGGATGGCTCATTTCAGGCCAGACCATTATGTGGGTGTGAGCTGGTAATGTTTCTGTACATGTCTATCTCACATTTTAATGTTCATATGTTTGTGGGATTGTGTTCTGCAGTATGGCCTGTCAGGTTGTACTGTGGATGTGAATGTTTGTTCTTTGGTTTCCTTTCTGATTCACCCACTGCTCCCTTGTACATCTACAGTTCACCTATTGTGCATTCGACCCAGTCTCCCCTTGGAGAATTATTACATTACCTGTCACCCCCCACCCCCATATTCCACACACATCATCCATCCCTTCTCTGGTTGATGGCCCATGACACAGACAACAGAACACATTGCATACTCTACATATCTCCGGTACCAATATGGTCGTGAGGACAACCCTGGCATATTTGATCTTCCACATGCTGCGCGGTTGGCACAAGGCTAACGCCATCCTTGCACCGAGCTTCATGAATCCCAAGGCATAGGTCTACAAATTAAAGAATGCAAACTGCAGTTCCACAAAATAAATTATGCAAACTCTAGTGATTACAGGATGCTACATACTTCTCTTCAGACAGAAAATTTGCCTTTTTAGAAGATATCTGACTGCTAAAGGGCATAATATTCACTGCATGTTAAGTCTGTGCCTAATCTCTAGAAGGTCAGTGCATCTTTCTTTGTTCTACTGTTTTGTGGATTAGGAATAAGTATATTAGAGGGTCAGCCCAGGTTGGAAGGTTTGGAGACAAAGCCAGAGAGGCAAGATTAAGTTGGTTTGGACATGTGCTGAGGAGGGATGCAGAGTATATTGGGAAAAAGATGCTAAGGATGAAGCTGCCAGGTAACAGAAAAAGAGGAGGGCCTAAGATAAGATTTATGGATGTGGTGAGAGAGGACATGCAGGCGGTTGGTGTGACAGAGCAAGATGCAGAGGACAGGAAGAAATGGAAACAGTTGATCTGCTGTGGCGACCCCTAATGGGAGCAGCTGAAAGAAGAAGAAGAAGAAGAATGTTTTGTGGATTTGGAGCTCAATATCAAACTAAGGTTGTTCATGTGCCACTAGATAAAGAAAAATATTGAAAGTGGGGCTAAAAATTGTAGGGAAAATGTTGTAGCCATATTACAGTCTGCTACAACCTCATTATGATCAGAAACACTTAAGGAGTGGGTTGATAACGGGCGCTATCAAATGTTCTCTATTATGTCATGATCAGAGGCTGCATCTTAGGGAATTCCACTGAAAGCTAAACCAGGTGATGATTGGATCATGAGGCAATCTCAACCATTAAGTCATATTGCATTTATTTTGCACCCAAGGCACAGTCAGTAACATTGGTTACCATCTAAGCAAAGTTGATTTACATCATATTACAAGTAAACCCTTATGCTCCCATATATGGAAGTTGCCTGAATCCAACCATTTGGAGTTATGTAAGACAGAGGAGTCAATTATGATGTTAGTAAATGCTTTCATGGGCATCTTGATTCAACAGGGTGTGCAATAGATGAGCAGGAACCCATAGTTTTGCTAATATACCCATGGCATTCTTAAAGGAGCTGGTGCTCTTATTTGTTAGTTGAGTCATACACATAGACACACGAGAAAAATCTATGCACACCCCATAATAATAGTCTATCTAGCATGGTGGCAAATAATGAAGAAAATTATGAGATAAATCTGATGCAAAATAAAAAAAAAAATATCATGCAACCATATTTCAATTACAAATGCAAGCCAAGTATCCTGCAATAATTAAAGATAATTCCAGTTTTACTGCAAATGAACAATGCATCAGTATGCAATGCCTAAGACATGTTTTTTTTCATTTCTGAATTAGTCTGCCATTTTGGGTGCCTTCATTTGCATAATGTGTTTTACCCATTTACATTCAGTTCCTCATTTCCATTTCATTATGCACTCAATAGCATGTGCTATATACCAAGCTATTTTGATGATTCCATGGCCTTGCGATCTATGTCTTAGAATTATTCATACACTGTGCATTGCTGTTACCTGTACTAATTTGCATTGCACAGCACGCTATCTGCCTATAATGTAGTATTTCACAAATTCATCATAATATTATTTCCCTGTTTGGATGGCTTGGTTTCATGATAATGCATCTGTGGACATAAATGTCGAGTGTCAGAATGCCAAACCCTAATACATCAATGTTGGAAATGTCGAAGTATGGGAATAATGGGGAGCCTGGATTTTGTGATCATGGTACAGCAGGGATCAGTGAAATGGCCATTTCCTCACTGTAGTGTGATCTTGGAGTTAGTGTATATAATTAGCAGGGGTGTTGGGACACAGAGGGACTGTTTTTCTTTTTTTTTTTTGTGTTAGATCTTCTGACTGTTGGCGTTATGGCACTCAACATTCAGGAGGTCGATCTAATGGCATAAATCTAGATGACTTTATCACAAAATTTTTGTTACATATCTTTTAATGCATCCCACTGATTTTTTGTTAAATTGATCTTTCTTTGATTTTCATAAAAAACTGTTTAAGTATCCAACACATAGCATTTAAAAACATCAATTTTTTTAATAGTTTTATTATGATGAGAATTTAAAATATCAGATTTCTTACTAGGTGTACAATCATCCTAAGCCAGTTATGGACATTCTGCATATCTTCAAAACAAATGGCATTAGAAATATCCAATCCAAGGATTTAAACCTTGCTTGTGACATAAATAGGACATGTTGTAGTGACTTGTACTGTATGTGTCTCATGCAATAACCTTTCTCTAGAACAGGCTTCCCATCCATGTAAGACAAAGTTTTTCCCTAAATTAATTCAATCATAACTTGGACCAGTTGATGGGGAATCAGAGATTCAACCCTGGTCTGGCAGCTATGTCTCTAGTGGTCAGAAGCAGCCTGTAAATGCTTGACCACCCAAGGCCTAGCCTACATATACCTCTTAGAACAATGTTAAGGTCCCTAAACTTGTCACATATCCTTGGGATGAATGGCTAGGCTTACAAAGGTCCCTGACTCCTGTAGTCATTAGCCTAGCATACACATAAGAACCTATATTGCCAAGGATTAATGCAGATATTTTTTTCTTTTGTGTGTGACAGAAAATGGCAATATTCTGGAGAAATAAATATGTATGCATGTATGTGTATGTGTGTGTTGATATATATATATATATATATATATATATATATATATATATGTAGGTCTACTTCATAACATTGAAATTTCATAACATTGAATTTCATAACATTGAGACCAAAACATCTAAATCCCAAAACAATGAAAACCCAAAACACTGAAAACTCAGAACATTGAAAGTGTGCTTCATAACATTGAAAACTACAATGCATAAGTAAATAATACCCTGTCCACCTATAACAACAACTAACTAACAAACACACTTTCTACTATGTTTCTGTAAGGGGGCAAGCCCCACTGCACCCCCCTGTGTGGGGGGCTTTGCCCCCCCCCCCCTTAAATTAAATATACCAACTCCAAGATCACACTACAGTGGAAAAAATGTTAATTTCCACCCAGGTTAGGAAATTAAATTTTTTCCACTGTAGTGCGATCTTGGAGTTATATATTATTCTGAGGGAATGGGGCAGAGCTCCCCACATGGGTGGTGCAGGGGTGCTTGCCCCCTTGCAGAAACATAGTAGAAACTGTATTTGTTAGGTGATGTTGTAGGTGGAGGCGATCTTATTTACTTGCGCAATGTAGGTTACAGTGTTATGGTGCACGCTTTCAATGTTCTGAGTTTTCAATGTTTCGGGTTTTCAGTGTTTTGAATTTTCGGTGTTCTGGTCTCAATGTTATAAAATTCAACATTATGAAATTTCAATGTTATGAAGTAGACCTATATATATGTATATATATATATATATATATATATATATATATATATATATATATATATATATTTATATATATATATATATTTATGATTTTACTAGCTGATTTTACTAGCTTTTGTTGACATTCATGTTTATCAAAGTCCCAAATGCACACCATAGTGCATCAAAAATGTGAATGTTGACATGCTACTACAGATACAATGAAAACAACTTCAGCACATACAAAACTTAAAACAAAATGAACCAGAATTACCAATATGACTCAGTCATAGTTCATGTGGGAGTAAATGATGTGAGACGTACTTCCCTAGACTATATGAAGTGAGATATCATGGAGCTCTCGGAATATGTGTCTCAGGCTGGTATGAGCCTAGCATTGAGCAGCATTTTACTTTCTCCAAGGATGATGCCACAATATGAACAATAGGTGATTGACTTTAATATTTACCTTAGTTTCTGGTGTCTTTCTAAGGGGTGCAATATTTGTCAGCATGGAAGGAGATTGTCAACAGACCATGCTGCTTTGCCATGGATGGTTTGCACCTCTCCCCTCTAGGCTTTCGAATATTAGCTAAAACATTGTCTTCCCTCATAGTGCCTTTCTTAGACAATGCCAAACTGAAAGTACTTCCAACATAGCAAATCAAAACCAAGAAAATCTAAAGGTATTACTGCTCAATGCTAGAAGCCTAAACAAAAAACTCCACTCCCTAGAAGCTCTCTTTACCCTAGTGAATGCTGATGTCTGTGCGGTCTCTGAGACATGGTTTAAAGCTGTGGAGAGCACACCAGCAGTGCAAGGTTATAATACCTTCCACACATTTAGGCCAGCTACTTCGCAGGCAGGGACTAAAGTTGGAGGTGTCTCTATTTACATCAAAAATAAATATACTTCAAGGCTTGTCAAATGCACATGAGCTGCTCTATGTTTAAATCACCATAGGTAAAATACAATACCACTTCTTTGCAAGCTATAAGTCCTCCTCTATGACCCAGGAAACTCATACCATGTATTTAAACTTATAAGAAACACTAACCATCTGACTGAATACCATATTCATGGGTGACTTTAATTACTCCTCTATTAGGTTCATAGGTTCATAGGTTGGTACTAGGCTATCAGCCCTAGAGCCTATACAAGCCTAGCCATAACAATTCCCTGACTATTTCTTCCCACACTATTTACTTCCCTGGACCCCTGTCTAACAGGGCGACTGACGTGATCCCCGGGGTGAATTTCCTTTCTCCCATCCAATCATCAAGATTCCTTTTGAAGAAGGCCAAAGAGGCACTCTGCTTGACATGTATGGGCAATCTATTCCAGAGTCTGGGGAGTCTCTGGGTCAGGAACCTATCCCTCCAGCATGTTTTGTTTATTGTGATGACAAGGTTTAGATCCCTGGAGCGTGTGGCTCTGAGGGATTGGGATTTCTTTAAGTGTAGCATGTCCAACAGCTCTGGGTTTGACATGGCCTTGTATGTTAAGCAGAGGTCGCCTCTGAGTAGACGATATGTGACAGAGTATAGCTGGAGTTTTTTAAGGCGGTCAGCATAGCGCATCTGCTTTAGGCCTGTGATTCTTTTAGTGAGGTATTTCTGCGGCCTTTCCAGTTGTTGCAGATGTCTTGAAAGGTACATACCAAATGGGGCGTTGTATTCTATAATGTGTCTAATGAGGGATGAGTACAGTGGGACAATGACCTCCTTTTTTCTGGGTGAAAAGCCCTTAGTGATGAGGTGTGCCACATAGTAGGATTTCCTGACTGTTGTGGTGATGTGGTTATCGAAGGTAAGACCACTGTCCACTTGTGTCCCTAAGTCTCTTATCACACTTTCGGTGTTTAGTGTACTGCCACCTCTATGGTAATTCAAGGATACATGTTTTTTCCCAAAGGGGATAACTATACATTTCTTGGCATTGAGCTTGAGCCCATGGCTCTGGCACCAAGCATCTGTTTCTGTAAGGCCCTTTTGTAGAATATCCACATCATTTGGGGATTCAATAATGGCTCCCAGTTTGCAGTCATCTGTGAACTTTGTTAGCCAGAGTCCCTTAGTGTTGGCCTATACTTCAGAGAAGTAGATGCCAAACAAGAGCTGTCCCAGGACTGAACCCTGAGGTACTCCACTTGTCACTTGTCTGGAGCTGGATTTGGAACTGGCTACTTTTACAGTGTCGGTTCTATCAGTAAGGCAGTTAGCAACCCATTGGGTGACATAGGGATTAATGCCCAGCTTAGTAAGTTTATCTATGATTCCAGAGTGGGGGATGGTGCCAAAGGCCTTGGCAAGGTCTAGATAGGCTGTGTGGACCACCTTACCTTTGTCCATGGCTCTGGAGACTGATTCGAAGAAGTCAATCAGGTTCAGGAGACAAGATCGGCCCATCACAAACCCAAACTGGGTGGGGTCCACTGTTTGAAGGTTGCCATTGTCTTTGTTTATAAGTTCCATGATAAGTCGCTCCATGGCCTTGCAGATAAGGCTTGTCAGACTGATGGGATGGTAGTTTTTGGGATCCAAGGTGGATCCCCCCTTGTGGAGTGGGATAAATATAGCTTTGCACCACTCAGTGGGCACGAAACCTGTGGTGAGGCTATGATTAAACATGACACTTAGGTGAGGTGCCAGTTCATATTGTAGTTCATGTAGTACACAGCCCGGGATGTCATCTGGTCCCATGGATGCTGTATTCTTAGCTTTGGAGAGTGCATTTTTTACCTGTGTGGCCGTTATTACCAGAATTTGGCAATCTTCCGGTATTGAGATGGGCCATTTAGGGGGTGAGAGGGGGATGAAGTTGACACTGAATTGATCTGCCAGGATATTGGCAATATCCTTGGGATCAGTATATTTAATGCCATTCTGTTTTAGCTCAGAGCAGATCTGAGCATTGCTATTTAGATTCTTGACATAGTTATAGAATGCCTTGTGGTTGTCTTTGGAATCTTTGGCAATTTTATTTTCGTAACTAGCTTTGGAGGATTTTATGAGGGATCTCAGTTTCTTACTGAGGCTGGTAAGGAAATTTTTTGCATCCTGAGATTTTCCTCTTTTCTGCAACAGTTTCTTAACTGGGGATCCTATACGACACCAAATGCACAGGCACAGATATTCCTGGATTTTGTAAACACAAACTCTCTGGACCTGATAGTCAATACACCAATCAGGGGTCCAACCGTACTGGATTTGGTCCTCACTAATATGGGAGACTGCTGCACACCCCCCTACTGTGATCCCTTCCCTGGTAAGGTTAGACCATAAAATGGTCTCCTTTGAAGTAAAAATAAAACCTGGACCCCCAGCTAAACCTGGAATATTCAGGAACTATTCTAAGGCTAACCTCCTGCTATTAAGTGAGAACCTGGCAACATTTCAAGCCCCCATAAACTCTGTGAACACTTCTGCCTATGCAGAACTGTTCACAGAAACCCTGTACAAGCATGTTAATAGCTGCATAGAGGCAGCTGTACCCATCAGGAAGAAATACAGAACTAACTCAAAAAACAAGCCACCCTGGTGGAATCATAACATCAATAGGCTGTACAACAGGAGGAAGAAAATCATGGCAAAAATTAGGAGGTGCAGCATCCAGCAGGACAAAAGCACTCTTTTCAAACTTAACAAACTACTCAGAGAACAAATAAAATCTACCAAAGCCAAATTTGTGGTAAGTTTAGCCTCCCAGGCCAAGGACAACTACAAAGCATTCTTTAGCTATGTCAGTAACCTCAAAGGCAATACACAATTGTGTGCAGAGCTCATTGTAAATGGAGCCACCTATATTGAGCCACAAGATATAGCAAACCTCCTGGCTGATAAATTCAACTCCAACTTTACCCCTCTCTCCCCCTCAACCTTCCCTCAGGAAACATCATCAAATATAACTCCCCCTAGTATCACTATGGCACAGGTTCTTAATGCTCACTCTAAGACCAAGAACACGTCATCAGTGGGCCCAGGCAATATCCCAGGATGCCTTCTAAATAGCATGCAAAATGACCTATCAGGGCCTCTGGAATGGAGAAAGGCAGCAGTCATCCCTCTGCACAAAGGTGAGCCATCTACAGACCCTGGAAACTACAGACCCATAAGTCTCAATAGTCTTATATGTAAAATGATGGAAATAATTATCATGGAGATGATCAATAGAGCTATAGTAACCCTCCAGACACTGGACCCAACCCAGTTTGGTTTCGTCAAGCGGAGATCATGTCTGCTCAACCTGGTGGACTTCTTTGAGAAGGTCACCAAAGCAATGGATGAGGGCAAAATCATTCACATGGCCTACCTAGACCTGGTCAAGGCATTTGCCACAATACCCCACTTGGGCATTGTTGACAATCTTAACAGGTTAGGTACAAACCCGTATGTCACTCGCTGGATAGCCAACTGGCTCACAGAGAGGACCCAGGACGTTAGAAATGGGGAGTCCACCTCTACAAAGAGGCCAGTCACAAGTGGAGTCCTTCAGGGATCAGTCTTTGGACTGCTCCTTTTTGGTATTTACTTCTCAAAAGTCAAGGCCAATGTCAGTGGTTTCTGGCTGACTAAATCTGCAGATGATTGCAAATTAGGAGCTATCATTGAATCTCACACTGACACAAATGTTCTCCAAGAGGGGCTGACACAGACAAACAATTGGTGCCAGAGCCATGGACTAAAACTAAATGCCAAGAAATGCATAAGAGTATCCTTTGGGAAGTCATCCATCCCTGGTAGCTATCATATTGACAACACACCCCATAGATTTGACCCAGTAGTCAGGGATTTAGGGACACACATAGATAGTAATCTAGTGTTTGCCCATCACGTGTCTACACTGGTGAGGAAATCATTCTATGTTGCGCAACTTACAAACAAAGGTATGGCATCTAAGTTCAAGGAAGTCATTGTTCCACTGGATTTAGTATACATCAGACCTATCACTGAGTACAATGCTTCCTTTGGGATGTACCTAAACAGGCATATCCAACAATTGAAACATCCACAGAGGTTCCTCACTAAAAGAATACAGGGTGTAAGTAATATGTCCTATGCAGACTGCTCAAGGCCCTATCCCTGTATTATCTCTCCTACAGGCTTTTGAGGGGAGGTCTATGCCTGGTATACAGGGCATTGTCAGACCCCACTCTGATGGACCTCCAGCATATCCACAAAACAAAGAGCACCAGAATTACCCATTCTAAAGACTTAAACCTTGCCTATGATATAAATAAGACCTGCTGGAGAGATAGATATTTATCTCATAGACTACCTGTCTATGGAACAGGCTTACCATTCATGTGAAGCAAAGTTCCTCCCTAACCCAAATCAAGTGCAATTTGGACAACTGGATGGGAAACCATAAATTCATCCTTGGTTTGGCACTTCTGTTTCTAACTGACATAAGTAATCTGTAAATGGTTCATCTCTCAGGCTCATGCCTACACTTATCAAGGGTATCAGAACTTGTCAGAGATTTGGGGTGCATGGCTGGGCTTAAAAAGCCAAGTGTCTGAGACAAATTATTTTACTTTCATGTAAAATAAAGGAATGGCATGTATTGCCCTGATTGTCAAAGGGATTTATCCCAGACTTTTGCTATACAGTATGAGTACAGACTTTGACTGCTTTTTTTGTAAGGCTTATAGATGTCAAATTATACTATTATGCATTTCTTGGCACTGAGCTTCAGACCATGGCTCTGACACCATTTATCTGTCTGAGTTGGCCCTTCTTGAAGGATATTTGTTTATTAGTGGGATTCTATGACTGCACCGAGTTTACAATCAGCAGACTTTGTCAGCTAGATGCCTTTGACATTGGCCTTGACTTCACAGAAGTAGAGATCAAAAAGAAGTGGACCCAAAACAGAGTCCTGGGTGGCTCTGCTAGTGACTATCCACTTTGTGGAGGTAGACTCCCCTGTCCTAAATTCTTGAATCCTTTCTGAGAGCCACCCAGCTAGCCACTGTGTGGCATAGGGGGTTAGACCTAATTCTACCAGTTTAGCTACAATGCTCGAGTGGAGTATTGTATCAAATGTTTTGACCAGCTCAAGGTATGTAGTATGTACCATTTTGCCGTTGCTCATTGGTTTAGTGACCTTCTCAAAGAAGTCCACCAGATTGAGCCAGCATGATCTGCACTTGTCAAAACAAAACTGGGTTGGATCCAGTGTCTAAAAATGTCCTGTGTCATTGTTAATCATTTCCATGATAACTCTTTGCATGTCTTTGCTTATGACAGTAGTCTGGCATATGGGTCTGTAGTTTATGGGGTCCAAAGATGACACATCCTTGTGCAGAAAATGACTGTTGCATTTTCCATTTGCATGGCAAGAAGCCTGTCTTGAGGCTATGGTTAAATAGTGATTCTAGTATTCCTTACTGGTCATGCTTTATTCCATTTAAGAGGCATCCTGGGATTTTATTTGGGGTGCACTGATGCAGTATTCTTAGCCTTGAAGAGCATGTTGATAATCAGCTCTCTAGTGATAGTTGGGGGGTTATGTTCAATGGTATTTAAAGAGGGGTAGTTGGGGGGGGGTAGAGAGAGGGCTAAATTTATTTCCTTTTGTTGTACAATCTATTTATATTGGCATTCCACCTGGGTGGCTTGTTTTTTGTGTTTATTCCTGGTAGGTACAGCTGTGTCTATGCATCTATTGAGATTATTCTAGAGTGTCTCTGAAAACAATTCCTCATAGGCAGCAGTATTCTCATGGCTTGGGAGAGCTTAAAGTTTTGCCAGGTTATCACTTAATTGTAAGAAGTTTGCCTGAGAGTAATTCCTAAATGTTCCTGGATTGCTGGGGGTCCCAGGTTTTATTTTTTATTCAAAGGAGGCAAATTTATGGTCCAACCTCAGAAGGAAGGAATTGCATAATGGAGGTGCAGCATTCTCCCGTGTTACCAAGGACCAAATTCAATATGTTTTTGCCCCTAGTGGGCATATGAACTATCGGTTCCAGGATGTTTGTGGTGACAAAGTCCAGGAATCTCTGAGCCTGCACATTTGGGGTCATGTATGATTTCCAGTTTATAGTGGGGTAGTTAAAGTCACCCATAAATATGCTATTGGATTAGACTGTGAGTGACCCTGGTAAGTTTAAGCATGCTTTATAGGTTTCCTGGCTTACAGGGGGGACCAATAGCTTGCAAGGATATTCATAGATTCATAGATTCTTACTAAGCTAACTGCCCTTGCGAGCCATTTTAAGCTTAGCCAATTATCCCTTGTGAGACTCAAACCCTGCACCTTGTGTTTGTAAGGCAAACACCTTAACCATTAGGCCACCCAGATATTGTATGGGACTTTGTCTATGGTGATATGGATATGGAGAATCTCAAGAACATTATCCAGTTTGACCAACCATGAGTTACAATTGTTTTTTATATAAATTGAGACACCTCTTCTCTTAGTCCTTGCATATGCAGTAGCTGGTCTAAATAGAAGACATTGCAGCCCTGCAATGCCGGGGTAATGTCTGTGGCTTTAAACCATACCTGAGTAGGTGCTCAAACATTTGCATCTTTCAAAGTGATGACAGCTTGGAGGAAGTGAAGTTTCTAGTTTAGGCTCTTGTCATTGAGCAGTAGTGCCTTTAGATTTTCTAAGGTTGGTTTTGTTATATCAGAAGTTTTGTCAGTTTGACATTGCTTAAAAAGGTACAGTGGGAGAGGACAATGGCTTAGCTGATATTCGAAAGCCTAGAGGGGACAAGTGCAGACCATCCCTAGCAAAGCAGCTTGGGTTTGTCAACCATTTTCACCTATGCTAACAAATATTGCACCCGCTTGGAGTGACACCAAAAAGTAAGGCAATTATTAAAGCATTGATTGTTCATAATGTGGCATTACCCTTGGAACCCTTGGAGAAGGTAGAATGCTGCTCAATGCTAGGCTCATGCCAGTTTGGAACATAATTTGAGAATTGCATTACATCTCTCTTTATATAGTCTGAGGAAGAAAGTTTTGGGTCATTTACACCAACATGGACTATGTCAGAGTCATACTAGTTCTTGTGATCCAATGACCAGAGTGCGTGCATGATTTAGTGTATTCCGTCCCCTGACAGACAGCTGAATGTGACTCTCTCCTTACTAAGCCTCTTGAGTGGGACATATGTGTGTCTTGCAATGGCATTTCCTATGACCAGAATATTGGGTTATTTGGTGGTATGCCTTACAGGCTTAGAAGCTGAGACACTGTGGGATGTGGCAGTATGTATCTTGTTTGACGCTGCTTTTGTTGCATGCTGTAGAGGTTCCTGAGGACACTTTTTTAGAGTGCAGTGTCTTTGTGGTTTTGGGAGATTACATTTAAGAGCACTGGCATATGTGGATCTATGTGTCTGGTCCTTACTATGTGATGTGGGTGCAGCGTGTGTGTTACTGACAACCTGTTTGGTATTATAGGTGCTTGTCTATGAGAGCCTGGCCTCCAGTGACATTGTATAACTACATCTCTCATGTATTATATCTCTTTATTAGAGAATTAGGTGGATGTCAGTATACATGAGGCAACTGCTGAACTGCGTCACAACACCCATATCTACCAGGCTAGGTGCAGTGGTAACAGGAAAAATGCATGTCCATGTCTATGAATCCTTATTATGTGTTCTACAAGGGTATAGTGTTAAACAGGTTTGTAGCTAGCTGACTTGTTTACTCTAGGAATGTAGATTCCTATCAAGACTACCTAAGGGCAAGCTTGAGGAATGGGTGCTTCTCAGTGTGCAAGGCAGATGCTCTATGTGCAACTAAGTACTGCAGAATTTTCAGGGGTAGTTTTGTATGGAAATTTTCAATTCTAGGTGCCTTCATCTACACAGGCACTACTAACTGCCACTGCACAATGAGCAGCATCTCACAAATGTGATGATTTTATACAGGCAGAGAAAGTCTCAAAACAAACAGCCTAACCCTCCATCAATCGCAACACTTTTTGGAGTTTCAAACAGTGAATCCCAGCTCAGACCACACTTTGATACCCTCTCCTGGCACAAGATAAATGATCAAAGACATCTTAATGTAAAAACTCTGTCTGGGTTCCCAAAAAGTTGAAACTAGCCTAACTAATACTTCCAGCAGAAGTGCAAGAAATAACAACAACAGATAAAACACTAGAGTGAGCAAGAAACACAACAAATAAGCCTATATATCAGAGCAGAACTAGTAATAAATAACTTAAAGTGCAAAAGTTTTAAATATTCAGGTCTGGATAGATCTGTGCATATCACAACAGTCAAATGTAATGGTAACGGACCACAGCAAATAAACTTTAAAATGCAAAATTCAAGTGCAAAACTATAAAATGCACAAATACACTAATGTAGTATAAATCTACACAGACAGCAAACTGGTACTTAAAACACTTATCTAACAGTGGATGGAAAAAGATTCAGCAGAAAACCTTTTCAAACAGTGATATGGTAGCCAAGAAAATGAAAGCCCTGAGACATTGAGCTAAGTTTATACAGGCACAGTAAGTCTGAAAACAAACAGCTTATTCCTCAACTAATCACAAAAACAGTGAATCCCATCTCAGAAGGGACCTTGTTATCTTATTCTACCACAAGAGAGCCAGTCAAATACTTTTTAATGTAAAAATACTATCTGTGTATCCCAAAAGCCGAAACTAGACTTTGCTATAGCTAATAAACCAAGCAGAAGTACAGAACAAACTATTACAGTAGTCATGGGAGCTGTAACTCCAAACCAACACACAGACACACACACACGCGCACACACACACACACACACACACACACACACACACACACACACACACACACACACACACACACACACTGCAGTCCCTGTACCAGTCCCTGAGTTGTTCCTTGATCCCTATTCTAGTGAAAGTGCCATTAGGGCACAGAATTGTACAGTACTTCTTGGTGGCTACTGCTTTCCCCCACTTCCAATCCTCATACTACTTTAAGTGCCATACTCCCAGTCCCTGTTCTGCTGTAGGTGCCATTATGGCATTTGAGTTTGGAATAATCCCTTGTAGCTAGTGTTTTCTCCACCACTGATTTCTGTAGTGCTACAGGTGCCATTATTGTATTCAAGCTTCCCTGGTAGCTAGTGGTTCCCATCACCCTCAATCCCTGTACATCCTTTGATTTCAGTAGATTACAAGGCCTTTTAGTCATGTGTGATGGAGCAAGCCATGATGATCTTTACATCTGACTGATTTTATGAATCGCTTGCTGTGTAGATACCTTCCTGGAGGCAGTTCCAGAAGAGAGAGCACATAGCTAATTAGAATATGCCTCTCCTTCAGACTGCCTCATTAGCATATAGCATGGTCACTGAGCTAACCCTATAAGGTGTTGCACATGTTTGTGGTAGAGCACCATGCAGCATGTGTTAGGGATGTTCCTGAATTCAAAAAGGTTACCACTACTTGTACGCAATGGCACACATGCTGCAGTACCTTTATGAATTACCACCCACGTTAATTAATTTAGGTAGTTCAGATTAAGTCTAAACAGTTCTAAAACCATAAGGTAATTCATTTAGGTGATTTGAATTAAGTCTTTAAAGTTATAAAAATAAGGTAATTAATCTAGCTGGTTTGAATTAAGCCTATAGAGTTCTTAAATAAGGTAATGGTAATTCATCTAGGTGATTTGAATTAAGTCTCTATGCAGTTCTAGAAATAAGGTAATTCATCTAGGTGGTTTAAATTACCTATAGAATTCTAAAAATAAGGTAATCCACCTAGTTGATTCAAATATGAACTGGCTTAGACCTTATAATATACAATTAACAAAGCTTAAAATTTTAGAACTTTTCCCAGATTGCAATCAAAACTACTAGGCTAAAACACTGACAGGCTAATGTCACTCTACTATATTCTGCAGTGCCTTATCTTGAGTTTTGAACAGTTTTAGTATGCACTGCACTATTGTTCTTATTAGTCCTTCAACAATCCAAGTACCATGCCATTAGTAGTATACTGTAGACCTGTTGAAGAATAAAGGTAAGGGAGTCTATTCCAGGAATTAGAAATCATAAACAAGGAACTAGATCCTACTTGTACTCTTCTCAGTTTTCTTAACAATCTAATCATAACTCAAGACAGGCTTTTTTCCTGATAAACAGGAGACTGAGAGCACACAAATGTCCATGGATCTTTTCTGAAATGTATCTGTTTACTTATCTATTTATTTATTTGAATATGTTTTCCAAGGCAAAGCACTGATCTTCATGGACTGTTTCCAGACTCAGCCCAGGAGCGGTGTCTGGTTAAGTGGCTAAAGGTATTATTAAGCGAAGGGGGGGGGGGGGGGGTCAAGCCAGTATTCACTGTAAGAAAACACACACTTCTTAACTGTTGTAATTATTACTTGTCATTTAAGGAGTTGTGAAGAAGAGAAATGATCTCTGCCAAAAGTGTTTATATCAGAAAAGATTCTTCTTTTGGCTGTTCCCGTTAGGGGGCGCCACAGCAGATCAACTGTTTCCATTTCTTCCTGTTCTCTGCATCTTGCTCTGTCACACCAACCACCTGCATGTCCTCTCTCACCACATCCATAAACCTTATCTTAGGCCTTCCTCTTTTCCTGTTACCTGGCAGCTTCATCCTTAGCATCTTTTTCCCAATATCCTCTGCATCCCTCCTCAGCACATGTCCAAACAAATGTAATTTTGCCTCTCTGGCTTTGTCTCCAAACCTTCCAACCTGGGCTGACCCTCTAATGTACTTATTCCTAATCCTGTCCATCCTCGTCACACCCAGTGCAAATCTTAACATCTTCAACTCTGCCACGTCAAGCTCTGACTCCTGCCTTTTTGTCAGTACCACTGTCTCCAACCCATATAACATAGCTGGTCTCACTACCCTCTTGTAGACCTTCCCTTTTACTCTTACTGGTACTCGTCTGACTCCTGACACTCTTCTCCACCCACTCCATCCTGCCTGCACTGTCTTCCTCACCTCTCTTCCACACTCACCATTACTCTGAACTATTGTTTGTTTGTCTTTTTGGCTTTTCCCAGTTAGGGATCGCCACAGCGGAGCTCCGGTCTGCTAATGATTGGCAGTAGATTTTTATGGTGCCAAGTTGCCAGCCCGACGCCCAACCTTCAGCAAAGGCACGCCCATTTACGCATGTCTTTCGGAGGCCACTTGACCACAGGGAGGACATGCAGACTCCAAACAGAAGGCACTCCAGCCATGAATCAAACAGGAGAACCTCTTGCTGTAGGCAACAATGCTACCACTGTACCACCGCGGCTTATTACTCTGAACTGTTGATCCGAAGTATTTAAACTCATCCACCTTTGCCACCTCTACTCCCTGCATCCTCACCATTCCTCTATCCTCCCTCTTATTCACACACATATATTCTGTCTTAGTCCTGCTGACCTTCATTCCTCTTCTCTCTAGAGCATATCTGCACATCTCCAGGGTCTCCTCCACCTGTTCCCTACTCTCACTAATCACAATGTCATCTGCAAACATCAAAAGATAAACACTTATTATGAGTAGCCCAAATCATTTTGGAAAGCTCTTTGTTGTTGTTTTTTTTTTTAAATTTTTTTGTCTGTTACTGTCCTATATCGTGACATTCTTTTGTTAACCCGAGTAAAGATGCTCTCTCTTCTTCTGACCCACTACACTGACCTAACTCCTTACTACATTTCCCTCCTAGGACAAATTATTGTATAAAGAAGCTCTGTTTATTATGAAATATGCTACTTTATTTCCTAGGGGTTTAAACACTGATTTCAATTGGAAATAATTAATGAATTAATTGTATTTATTTTATTGATGGGTGTGTTTACTAATATATAATAGTGTATGTGTTTTTTAGTTTGTATGTACTCCTTGAAGGCATTTGCGGAGGCGCAAGAGTGAATTACATTTTTCTGCTGTGTTTTTGTAGCCTTTGTGGTTTATAACATTTCCCGCCTACCCTGAAAATCATATAACAATGTTCAGAGAAATGTCTTCAAATATGGTTAATAATATTGTTGAGAAACCACAGAAATGAATCCGTCCTAAAAATTCCTTCCTTCCTTATTTTTCAGCCATGAAAGATAGCTGCTTATTTGTTACTAAGATCTTTGACTTTTATCTTCTTTGTCTGGAACATTACCTCCTCTCCCTTTCATGCATGAAGTTATTTGCCATCTCCTTAATATTTACCCCTGAAGACATCACCTTTTTATACACACCCTCTGCCTTTCTTTAGATCTACACTTTACAGTTCTATCCTATTATGCCTTCTTCCTTCCCTATATATACTTACTCTATTACCTCAAATCATTTCAAGTCTTCCTCAAAAATATCATATTGTGCTTTCTAATATATATGCTACTCTATTACTTCATATAATTTCAAGTCTTCCTCAAAAATATCATATTGTGCTTTCTAATATATATGCTAGTCTAGTTTGTATAATACCATATACTTTTTGGTGTACAGATTTTGTTAAAATTGATAAGGTGTCATCTGTTTCGGTTATTTATATTTTTCAATGTGTAGAGTTTCATTGTTGACCTGTACTCTATAATTTTCTTGTGGTATAATGTTTGTTTTTTATATTGTTGGAGCTTTTCTCCCCAGGCCTCCGCTGGAAATGGACGTGTCCAGTCGGACTTTCCCGGTAAACAAATGTTAAATAAATAAATAAATAAAATAAAATAAATCACTGTCTAGCACCCTTTTGCCCTTAAGTAAGTGTTTTTGAACAGACAGCCTATTTTCAAGTAGTGGACTATGTCAGAAAGTATGATTAGCTATCTAGTGCACAACATGAGTGCAGAAAACAGTTTATTATACTGGTAGTTAGAGTTACTAATACTGTCTATACCAATATGGAAAGGGGTCTAATGAGAGATAGAAATTCTATACAAAATTAGTTTCACCAACAAACGTCTTCTCTAGAATCTAAAACTTGGTAAATAAGTCATTAAATGAATTCATAACAAACTCATCTCTACATTTAAAATATATTCTAGACAATCAATTTCTGAATAGGCTGGTGTCTCTTAGAATATGGCTGCAGGAGTAGTACATTTTTCTATGTTATAAATTAATTTACCCATGATCTACCAAGAATTAGTATTGAATCATATGTTGTTGATCTGCTTGTCCTGAAAGCAGGGCAGACCTTTCTTTAGCCACAAACACACACACACACGCACACACACACACACACACACACACACACACACACACACACACACACACACACACACACACACACACACACACACACACACACACACACACGACATCCCCCACTCTGGAATCATAGATAAACTTACTAAGCTGGGAATGAATCCCTACATCATTCGATGTAGGGTTGCCAACTGGCTTACTGACAGAACCCACCCTGTAAAAGTAGCAGACTCCAAATCCAGCTCCAGACAAGTGACAAGTGGAGTAACTCAGGGTTCAGTCCTGGGACCACTCTTGTTTGGCATCTACTTCTCTGAAGTACGGACCAACACTAAGGGACTCTGGCTAACAAAGTTTGCAGATGACTGCAAACTGGGAGCCATTACTGAATCCCCAAATGATCTGGATATTCTACAAAATGGCCTTACATAAACAGATGCTTGCTGCCAGAACCATGGGCTCAAGCTCAATGCCAAGAAATTTATAGTTATCCCCTTTGGGAAAAAAACTGTACCCATGAATTACCACATAGGTGGCGGTACACTAAACACCGAAAGTGGGATAAGAGACTTAGGGACACAGGTGGACAGTGGTCTCACCTTCAATAACCACATTGCCACAACAGTCAGGAAATCCTTCTAGGTGGTACACCTCATCACTAAGGGTTTTTCATCCAGAAAAAAAGGTCATTGTCCCACTGTACTCATCCATCATTAGACCCATTATAGAATACAATGCCCCGTTTGGTATGTACCTCTCAAGACATCTACAACAACTGGAAAGGCCGCAGAAATACCTCACTAAAAGAATCACAGGCCTAAAGCAGATGCCCTATGCTGACCATCTAAAAAAACTCCACCTATACCCTGTCACATATCATCTACTCAGAAGTGATCTCTGCTTAACATACAAGGCCACGTCAAACCCAGAACTGTTGGACATGCTACACTTAAAGAAATCCCAATCCCTCAGAGACACATGCTCCAGGGATCTAAACCTTGTCATCACAATGAACAAAACATGCTGGAAGGATAGGTTCCTGACCCAGAGACTCCCCAGACTCTGGAATAGACTGCCCATACATGTCAAGCAGAGCGCCTCTTTGGCCCTCTTCAAAAGGAACCTTGATGATTGGATGGGAGATAAGAAATTCACCCCGGGGATCACGTCAGTCACCCTGCTAGACAGGGGTCCAGGGAAGTAAATACTGTGGGAAGAAGTAGCCAGGAAATTGTTAGGGCTAGGCTTATATAGGCTCTAGGGCCAATAGCCTAGTACCAACTTATAAACCTATGAACCTATGAACCTAGATCTGGTATTCACAAATATGAGGGAATGTTGCACATCCCCCTAGTGTAATGTCCTCATTGGTCATATCAAATCAGAAAGCAGTCACTCTTGAAATAAATATAAAGTCTGAATTCCCAGCAAACCACAGATCCTTTAAGAACTCTTCCAAGGCTATCTACCTACTATTAAGCATTGGCATAGCTAAATTCAAAGCCCCCCCCCCCCCCCAAACTCAGAGAACACTGTGGCCTATACAGAAGTGTCTACAGAAACCCTGTACAAGCATGTAAATTACTGCATAGAAACAACAGTGCTAAACTGAAATAAACTTAGGACAAACTCCAAAAACAAGCCCCCTTGGTGGACTCCTAGAATAAACAGATTGTACAACAAAAGAAAGAAAATCTTGTCCAAAAATAGGAAGGGTTATGCCCAACAGATAAAAAAAACTTCATCAATCTCAACAAGCAACTCAGAGGACTAATCAAGTCCACCAAAGACAACTTTGAGGCAAAAATAACCTCCCAGGCTAAGGATAGCCATAAGTCAGTTTTCAGTTATGGGTGCAACCATAAAGGAACACCCAGTAGTGTGCTGAACTAATAGTAAACAAAAGTCCCTATACAGATATAGCAAATTTACTAGCTGATAAATTTAGCTCTAATTTCAAACCTCTGTTGCCCCCAGTTAACATTCAGTAAATGCCCTCAAACATCTCCCTCCCCAACTATCACTAAGGAACAGGTTGTCACTGCATTCTACTAAGATAAAAACATTGCATCAATGGGTCTTGATACTATCCCAGGCTGCCTCCTAAATAGCTTGAAACATAACCTGTCAGACCCACTAGAATTTCTATTCAACCACAGCCTCCAGACAGGCTTCATCTCAAGGGAAGACTGCAAGGGTCATTTCTGTACACAAAGAGGGACCATCAACAGACCCAGGGAATTTTAGAGCCATATGTTTCACTAGTCTTATATGCAAGGCCATGCAAAGTATTATCATGAAAGATGTAGATATCCTCCAAGAGGGTCTGACACAGACACACACATAACTGATGCCAGAGCCATGGCCTAAAACTCAGTGCAAAAAATGCATAATTATATCCTTTGAAAAGATGACTTCCCCTGCAAATTACAACGTTGATAACACTACCCTAAGAGTAGACTTAGTGGTAAGAGACTCAGCTTGACAATGACCTTAACTTTGATCACCATGTCTCCATGCTGGAGAAAATCCTTCTATGTGGCATAACTTATAAGTAAGGGCATGGCATCCAGATCTAAAGAGATCATAGTCCCATGGTACTCGACCTTAATCAGACCAATAATTAAGTACATTGGACCCTTTTGCATATACACTTTCCAGGCATTTGCGGCAGCTGGAGTGGCTGCAGAGGTTCCTCACTGAAAGAATACAGGGTGTGAACAGTATGTCCTATGTGGACCACCTCACAACTTTATTCCTGTAGTTGCTCTCTTACTGACTACTGAGGGGACTTCTATACATACCCTACAAAGCATTCTCCGATCCCGTCCTGATGGAACTGCTACACCTTCGTAAAAGAAACAGCACTAGAATTACCTGATCAAAGGATCTAAACCTTGTCTGTGATATAAACAAAAAAATGTTGGAGGAACATGTATATGTGTCAGAGATTATCCCTTTTATGGAACAGACTCTCCATTCATGTGAAGCAGACTTCTTGCCAAAACCTACTCAAACACAATTTGGACCAGTGGATGGGAAATCTCAAACTCAGCCCTGGCTTGCCACCTGTGTCCTTTTTTGACAGGGGCAGACTGCAGATGTTTCAAGTCATAGGCATATACCAAAGCCATTCTATGCCTTGGGCATTGATAGGCTTAAAAAGGCTCTAGGGCAATTACCGTTATAGCCTCCTATGATCCTATGAATGATCCTATGAGCCTATGAAATTTATGAGTCAGCCAGCATGAAGTACAGGTAAAATGGCAGAAACATCAAATCAAACAGAAAATGTATTTCTTGATAAATCTATGGATGCAAATTTGTAAGAAAAGCTGATACGGCTGTCTGATTGCCTTTCTGAGACAGTGCATAACATGGACACCATTCATTGTACTGTACTGCATACTCAGGAAGCACTTACCCAGCATGCAATGGCAGATTGCCACTACTATAAAAGAGAATAAACAAATGAAAAAGGTGATGACCAAAGAATCAGTTATAAGCCAAGAGCTAGAGAAGATTAGAGATGAAAATACATGTTTTTCAGCTGAAAGATGATTTAGAAAACAGAAGTCAGAGTGGTAATATGTGAATTACTGGTGTACCTGTTAGTGACTACTCAGGAATTACTGGAATTTGTGGAAAGCATGATTAGAGATGGGCTGAAACTACCATATAAGTTTATTTTAAGAGTGGAAGCACTCACATAGTCAGGCTGAGGAAAGGAGAATCAGATAATCCTTGACATTTTCTTATGCCAGCATCTCCTTCTCCATAAAGGAATGAATTATCCAATGCAACAGAAAAAACATAGGGAGTCTTTGGCAGCAAAACCGCATTGTTTGTGGAGGGATTTGTTACAGACTAATATCAACATCACAAAGAAATATATCATAGCGACATCACAATAAACATACTATATCGATATCACAAAGAAACGTACCATAACAGCATCACAAAGAAGCACACTGTATCAACATCTCAAAGAAACATACCATATCAACATCACAAGGAAGCAGACTTTCTGAACAGGAAATTAAAAGAGCAAGTCTTCCCTGCCCTGGTCATTTACCCAGCTGTATTACTGGTAACAGCATGGGACAAAGTAAGGAGATTCACAGATATTGCAGATGTATGACAATTGCATGAAGATATGAAGGAAAAATAGAAACAAAAGTTCAAGGAGAGGAGTAGAACATATTGTTAAATACAAAGAAACAGAATGAGAAGCAAATAAGTCCAGAAAAATGGAACATGCTTGGGATGATTCAGGAGGATGCTGTGCTCAATCAGTCAGGAAAAAAGGCTAGACAAGATGAAGGTGCCTCAGACAGCAAGATGAGACACTATCTGGAAAAAACAGATGGTACTGAACTCAACAGATAGTAGAGACTCAAGACAGAACATTTAGAAACAATATCAATAATGAGACGAATGAAATAACAGATGGTGGCAGTAATTTAACACAGAAACTCAACCAGTTTTGACAGCAGAAATAAAAATAAAGTGGAAACCATAGTAAATAGCATAGCTACAAAACAAGTCATGAGACGATGGAGTAGCAGACATGATAAACAAAAGCAGAGGGAAGCGAGAAGATCTGACTCTGATACACAAGAGTTTTACCAAGGGTGGACTTGTCATACTTGATCATGGGGCTACATCACAAATCTCTGTCTGGGACATCTCCCCCAAATGAAAGAGAGGAATACCTGAAATTTAGTGTAAAACAGGTTTATTAGCTGTGGTGAATTTATATACAAGTTATAAATGGAGATTGTGGACTATGTAAATATGGTAGCCATTTGAAATGCTAGGGCCCACTAGTGCGAGATCCAAAACATGGAAACTGAATGGCTGAAAAATGGCCTTGCATATACTAAGTCCAAGATTGCCATTTTGCAGGCAGTCTCTGAGTTGGTATATATAAGTTCTGGGGGTGCAGGGGCCCTTCCATTACACAATTTTAAAGATGCTACCAGTCTAACATTTTTTTTTATAGTAAAGGAATGTCTACCAGCAAACGTATAGGCAAAGACATGGAATGGATGACTGTTTTCATTATCTTCAAGTTAAGGAGGAAAGGGTAGATGCAGTCAAAGATCACCAGATGATTAAAAGTTTTTTCCTCTTGCCCTGTACTCCCAAGAGGGAGCTTTCAGTATCACCTATCCTTCTGGAAAGAATAAACATTGACAAATGGATACTTCAGACATTAGCACAGGGTAGACCTGAAATGCAATCTATTCTACAAACACCAACAAACAAATAGATTAGCCCCGGGATTCATGAAGCTTGCGCCAGGCGCAGGTGTAGCATAGGCGGTATAACGCCAAATATGGCCACCGAGTGATTCAGGTACGATCCAATTCCATGTGCACTACCGGTGTATGCCAGAACTGCATAGCCCTCAGCTTAGGTATGCTAATCACCCCATGCACAGTGCCGCACCATACAAATGAAGGTACATAACGATTCATGAAGCAGTGCAGGCGTAGCGTAAGCCCACGGAAATGTAAACCAAAAACACGGTTTACATTTTTCCAAACAGAACATCGGAGCTATGAAAGTGGACCAGACTCATGTATTACAAAGTTAACATATGCCAATGGCTAAATATACATCCAATGGCATAAGAAAAGATGCACAACACCTAAAAAACAACATTTAATGTCATGTCCACAGTAACACAAAGTACAACCACAGGGCATGCGTGCGCAAATGGGAACACAAAGAAAATATATACAAATGTCATAAAATCGCAATGTAATACAAATCAGGATTTCACCATAATACTCAATGGTATGCATGGTACACCACAACCAAGCTGCAAGGGTTACTAAGGGTCTGTGACAGTGTTCGGTGCAGTAACTATGAATTAGTAGTCAATGCCATGCAAATGAGGCAGGTAATACTGAATCGCAAACGTCCCGCCAGATTAAGGATGTACCATACGGCGCAGCGCTACAACACTAAGGAGTGGCTCAGAGGTATACATGACATCACCAGTGGGGTCTGCCACCATAGCTGTAAGCACATTGGAGCAATGCAAATCTGGCCTGGCTGTTGCTAAGCAAAGCCGCAGGACAGGGGTGGGGAGGTAGGTATAGCATCGTTTAGCTGAGAGCACATATGGTGCCCGAAAGCGCATGTGTACAGGGATGAAAACGTGCCTGAAACCCGGTAAGCAGATGCACGCGCCGCGAACCATAGCACAAACAGGAAGGTCAGGGGAAGAAAAGAAGAAATGCTGCAGTAGGGTAATTGGAGTACAACTGAGCAATTAACACCTATTATCTCACAGCGGGCAATCGACGGCAGCTGACAAGTCTGCTTGCAGAAACCTGCAAAACAGGATAGGGGAGGTGTCGGATTGTAAAGAAAGGAGAACTGTCATAGCAGAGCAAAGCAAACCTACAGTAGACCGGCAATAGAACACATTATGCAAGATAAGCCAGGTCTAGGAAAGTACAAATGAAAGCATGCTGCTGGATGCATGCCAGAAAATGGTAGGTGAAATGTGAAGAAATGTAAAGGGAAGGGCAAGAGGTAATCCACAGCAGCCAAATGTAATTCAACACCAAAGGCACCACAATAGTAGTTCCTGTAGCAAAACACATAAGACACCCTGTAGCTACGATTGTACATACACACACTATGACATCATCGGTTTTCACAACACAATAGTATAAAGTGTGAAAGCACCCTACATACACCTGTGTATTTCCAAACACTGCGCCATAGGTGTAAACACATGGGGAACTTTTAAAATGTACATGCTGGGAGCTGCCGTAGCTGTGATTCATAACCATGTGTTAGAGACTGACGGTGTTGTGGAGGATGATGCTGACAACCACCGCAGGCCCCCGGAGGAGGAGAAGAGTGTTCAGACCAAGGGTAACCTACCAGGGGCTACATGATCTGGAGATAGTAGAGCATTACAGGGTGGACAAAGACATCTTACAGCAAATAGTTGAGCTGTGCTGGCCACGCCTGAGATCCAGAAACAGCAGAGGGGAACCCATCCCAGTGGACATGAAGGTATGTGTAAGCTTGTGAATACTAGCCACAGGTATCTTTCAAAGGCCAACTGGAGATATAATGGGGATCTCACAGGCATCAGCATCCAGGGTACTACACCAGTTCCTGGATGCCATGTTACCACATGCCAATGAGCATATATACTTCCCCCGAACTCAGGAAGAGTTGGCCAGCAATATGCATCACTTCCACCATGTGGCACACTACCCGGAGATACTGGGTGCAATAGACTGCACGCACATACATATCAAGTCACCATCTGGTAAGCATGGTAGGCACTACATAAACCACAAGGGATTCCACTCCATCAACTGCCAGGTTGTGTGCAATGCCCAGGGCATTATCATGGATGTGTGTGCTGGCAGCCCTGGAAGCTACTATGACTCCCATATCTGGCATGCCTCACAGCTGTATCAGGTATTTGTCAGGGGGGACATCCCACATGGCCACCTTGTGGGGGATGCTGGCTATGCACTGGAGCCATGGATGATGACTCTCATCAGAAATGCACACACACCCATGCAAGAACGCCATAATGAGGCACATGCACAAACCAGAATCATCATAGAACGTGTGTTTGGGATGCTGAAATCACGGTTCTGTTGCTTGGACACATCTGGTGGAGCCTTGCAGTACTCTCCAGGCATGTGTGCCCACATCTTCATAGTATGTGCCATGCTACATAATATGATCCTGCGGAAACAGCTGCAGCAGGGACAAAATGGTGAAGGCCCTCATAGCCCACCACAATTGCCAAGGTCATCACAGGCACAGAGGGATTCAGACCACGAACACCCTGTGCCAGCCCCAGTAGGCAGACGGAGGTGTGCCCAATATGCCTATGCCTTGGCAAAGAGGGAACGTATAGCACATACTCTGACAGTGTAGGCCCCTACAGACTGACACACCTCTCTACCTGCACACACAGTAAAATGGATGGCACACACACACGACCACCTGTAAATTGTAATGTATAGGTGGGCTACCGTGTGAATCCTACATAAGCAGCCCTCAACCATTGTACACACAACAGCTATTGGAACAAGGAATGTCAACACCTGAACAGTACATGCACCTATCAGCATATGTTGGTACTATGTGTATAGGTTCCTAGGTACATCGGTAGGTACACGCCCAATTGTCAGAGGCCATACATCAATCGAGGCAAACAGTGTCTGCTGTCACCACAACATTGAGTAACCAACTGTCGCTCAGTGGAGCAGAGGCAATCGTGGGATCCCATGTGTGTAAGCACTGTTCTCCACACACTCTGCACGGATTCCCTGGTGCGTTAATGAGGGGCTCCACATAATGTAATCATGGATGTCGTGTTAAGGTATGGGGTGTACCCATGACAGGTATCTGTCACCCCAGCATGCTCCACCTATGGTCGTATGAAGGTGTAGCACATTATAGTGTGTGGCTCACTGTGATATACATACCCAATGCTGGAGCACATCCATTAAACATCACATGGACATGCCATTAATAGGACTCATCCATATGTAAACTAACTGAGTTACCCATGTGATTGCAGTCCGGAGTAACAGCCGTAGTATAGTCCACATACAAGACACCATAACACGTGTACAAATCCCAGATGCCCAAGTGGTAAATGCAGTGACCGTCGTGCATGTTCCCGGTCCCACGTCCTGCAAGGGATGTAACGTAAACCCGAAGGCACGAATAATGCATGTCAGATGCATGTCATCAGATCATGTTTAGCACACATTAGTGAAAATATGCGTTGCCCAGTGCTGGTAAGCATCATTTAAATATGACTATACGGATATGTGTGAAACAGGGCTAAGCTTCTCTGAATATTGTGCAGATCACGGTCAGTGATGTCCAGAATAGGTGAAACCAGCATTATTCACCCCTGTACTAATAGTGCCTGCTCTGAAGGGTAAAACTACAACTGCCAGGAGTAGAACACGCAATCATGTACACAATCACCTAACACTATGGTAGCCAAGATGTACCTACGGCAGGTGTGTAATGTGACAGCTTCAAACACAAACATGCGGAGTCCAGGAAACAGTATACACCGATAAGTACACAATGAAAGGTGTATTCTGCCTGTCACTCTCTCTGTCAGATATATATATATATATATATACATATATATATATATATATATATATATATATATATATATATATATGTATATATATATACATATGTATATATATATATATATATATATATATATAGATATATATAGATATATATATATATATATAAATATATATATATAAAATACAGATAGAAAGGGTGATAGAGAGATATATGTTGATATATACAGATTCACCGATATCTGCAAATATATAGATAGATCAACGACATGTACACAACCATGGAGGTACAAATAAATAGGATACCGCCAACTATGGAATGTGTCACATACCGACACGCGTAACCATGAGGCTGAAAGACCGAAAGAACACAGTACCAGAACACTAGAACCGTGAGTAATATTATCACGATATGAAGGGACATTTAGTTACCACTGCCAGTGTTGCGGTCCACGTAGGTACTGTGTTCAAATGTGTTTGTGATTGCCGTAGTCTGTGTATGTGTGTGTTGAGAGTGCCATGTGCATTTCCATGTGACTGTAATGTGTGTGTGTGTGTCTGCATCGTGTGTCTGTTAGTGCCAACTCGGAGGTAGATCATTACGGTAGGTGTGGTTATAGCTAGCCGTAGGCATATGGTTACCACCTGTCCCACATTAGGAGGGACAGCCCCTCCCTGGGCAGTTGTGTCCTGACATAAAACATTAAAAAGGGCAAATGTCCGAGATTGTAGGACATTATTATGTCCCATATATTATGTAATAGTTGCATTAAATAGTTATGCCTGTATGTAAGAAACGTAAATGTTACATGCAATATGATAAGTGGCCAAAGTCCTACAAGAATAAGTATGTATTCAGGATAAAAGTATGTGCTATCCTGTGTACTGACCATGGGTATGTGTTGGCCTGTAAACACCGATGTGTGCCTCACAAGTGTCCCACTATGACCATTTGAAAAGGTGGCAACCCATGCCAAAGAGGATCAGTTACCAACACAACTGCAATGAGTGCAAATATCTGGGACAGAAATACACGGGACAGCTGTCATTTAGTAACATTCCTTTACATATCGCTGTATTTCTGGAGGTATGGAAGTATCAACCTCACCTGCATACTATATAGAAACCAATTAACAATGGCCCAATGTATATGCCTGTAACAAAAGTCTAGGGAAGGAACCCAGATACATATATGGAATATGTAGAAATGCAAGCCCCACAAACCTGTATATGCTATGTACACCCACCTACATCCCCCACACACGAAACTATAACAATACAGACTGTAATTACAGCACAAACATCCAGTCATTCAATTACATCTGCAGAAGCATTAACATACCTTGTGAGAGACACATTTTTAAAGGTGCCATGTGAAATCATAGCCGTTGTATAATGGAACAGATGGCGATGTTACAGGTTTTGTTTGCAATAGTCCCTTATCTGACAGTTGGAATGACAGGTACACTCACATGTAGAACCACATACTCTAGCCATCACACACAATCCACGAGGGACATGAATCCAAAATATCCGTGTCTCTACATATAGCAGTTGCAATTACACACAACAAAACACAATACAGGCTGTCTCCCCGAAGGTAGGGCAAATGGGAAATGCCCAGGTGGAGAATTGAATTATACCCCACTGTTGCTGAGTAATTGGTGAATGGAGTAGCTGCACAGCTGATGTGCAAGTAATAATTCACTCAGGAATGCCAATTGGCGGCAGGAAACCACATGTTACAGGCATCGACGTATATAAGGATGACTTGCCAGACATTCAAACTGTATGCTCATACCATAGAACTGTTTAAACAGTGTAAGTGAGATAGTTACAAAAGTTTGGAACGCTAACAAGGTATGTAGAATACTCAGTATGTTAGTGTATGTATAGCCTGTTTTGTATTAATTAAAAGTGTCTGCAATGCATAAAGTGGGAAAAGGTATTATGTAGTGATGTCTTGCTGAGCATAGTAATGCTTGTAGAAATTGTGTGTCCTGCAGTGGGCCACAAGGTAAACATCACAGGCACCACAAGGGATGCTACATGAGGGCTTTAAACAGAACAATTCCATACCACCTGCCGTCAGTGGTAGGGTATGTCCAACAAGTACGTGCCATAGCAGGGGATAGTATATGTTGATATACTGTCACAGTAGGCATGTGTATGGGCATATAACGACAATGACATGCCTAAGGTGGTCCTGCTGTGCAAGTATGCTTTGCATTATGGGATAATATGTAAAATATGTGTAATGTACAGCATTGTAGGTAGATATGTCAGATATTCTACACAGCATAACAGGCATATCATGCATACCAAAGGTATCGTTTATTGGCATGCACAATATACAATAACAGGATACATATGGCTTGTAGTTATGGGACACTGTAACAGCATGATAGCTAATCGAAATGGAAGAGCTACTCAATTAACCATGCACAAAGGACATGTAATAGCTTCACAGGTTCATAGTGGAGTACTATGCAGTCTGGCAAGTCTATGTGTAAGCCCAACTACAGTGTTTACAGCAGCGGCACCTCTCTAGGGTAGTGCCCTGTCTGTGAACAGCAGAGTCATGTGTTACCTGCACCTCTGCACAGTACAGCCACTGCAGTGATCCCTGGCATACATGTGTGTCTCCCATCCACCAAGTGAGGTATCACATGAACAGTGTTACTGAGTGTCCCTGCATGATGTACATAGGAATCATATTCCAAAGCATGGTGAGTGTCTGGTTTGGGAATGTAACCCTCAAGCACATCCCACTGATCACTGCGTGTGTGCACATATCCATGAGAATGTTGCTCACAGTGGCTTTTGCTTATGGCGCTTATGTGGAGTATATCCATGAATATTGTTGTGGACATGGGCCCTGTCTGTTCAGCAGAGGTCACCCCTGAGTATGCAGTATGCAAATGTGTACAGTCGTGGTGTCCGTAGACCTGCCGCATACATCAACCTTCAGAGCTCATTAATCCTCATGGCGTGTTAATGTTGTGGTATGTAAAGCCATAGCTGTTCTGTAAGGTACACCCTAAATGGGGTGTTGTACCCTTGAATGTGTGTATATGTCAGGAGTTCAGAGGTACAATGGGTGCCTATGTTCCAGCTACAAACCTCAGTACAGATAAGGGTGGCCACGTAGAAGGATATCCATGCCACAGTGGCAATATGGTTATCAAAGGAGTGGGTGCTACATACGTGTGTACTACGATCATGTACAATGTGACATGTATGTAGGGGACTACCACCTATGTGATAGTCAGTGGGTGATTGGTGTAATGCAAAGGGGATGTTCATGCACCTTGTGTCATGCAGCTTGACGCCATGATATTGATATCAGGTATCCATCAAAGTGACACCCTTATGGAGGGAGTCAGTATCAGCTGGTGGATCAATCATGGCACTTTGTATGCAGTTGTCTGGAAAGCTAGTCAGGGAAAGTCCCTCTGTGCTAGCCTGTACCTCAGAGGTCATCTGTGCCAAAGCATCGTGTTTTGTTGACCATGTCAGTCAAAGCGGACAGATACCGGATGCCTGTGGAATGACAGCAGAAGCATAGGCAACTGTTGAAGTGAAACAGTCAGTCGTTGTGCAGTAGTATCAAGTCTGGATGAATGCATAATGCTCCCCAGGGGCTTGGCCCATACCTTCAGGGCTACAAGACCGGTGAGCTATTGCATGTCCCTGCACATGTAATCTGTGAAGTTGGATCTCAGGGCAGTCACACTAACATGGAGACTGACAGTCAAATTGTACCTGATGAGGTGTGGCATGGGTGCACAGGTTATGTTGCAGAGCCAGTTACCCAACAGCTAGATGTAAGCGACTATCGCCTTGTGTAGCCTGCTGAGTAGGACATCAGTGTGACTGCCTACAGAGTCACCTATGACTGGCATGTTGTGTATGTTATAACACCCTATTGGCTGTATGTGATGGGCACACATGAGTCTGTGGGCTATAAGTTCTTGTTGTTGTGTTTGGTGATGGGAGCTGCCTTTGGTGCCTACACAGAGTATGGAGAGGTACTGCACAAGTTGTACTCGTATGTGTGGCCTGTGGTGGTGGAGATCTTGTGAGACTATGTGACGAGTGGGGTGTGTTGCAAATGTTACATGTCCCCACATGACTGTCAGGTTCAGTCAGGGTTGGTGACAGCATTAACCCCAGCATGGCTGCATAAGTGCATCTCCCACAGGCTGTAGTGTCGTATGTTGGGAGGTGAGCATTGACTGTGTACATGAGACAATTGCTCTATTGCCACATGTACGCCATATTCATCATATAGACAGGCAATAGCACTGGTACGTGACAGTTAGACATGCCTGTATATTCAACCATGTCTCACAAGATATGTGAGTTATGTGTGTACAACAGCTGTTGTACTGTAAGCAAGCTGGAAATGTAAGGACAGACAGTGTACTTGTGAGAAATGGTTTGGAATGGGTGCTATATTAATTAGTAGCTCATGAAGTGCTCACACGTTCTGAACAAGTGCTGAGCATGAAAATGCAATACAGATAGGGTGTTGGATAATATCAACCCACAAGTGGTGACGACAGTCATAATTGGTGGCACTGCACTATTACCCTGCTGAGTATGGTCTGCAAGTCCATGAACCATTATCCACGTAGATGTTAGCAGTACAGATGTAGATGACAGTACAGATGTTTGACTACATGTACCTTTGTATGTCACAGGAGTGTTCTACCAGTGGCCTGTTGACAGAATCAACACTACAAAATGTGTCAGAGTGACATGTGCATATCACACCAGTGCCAGCTACAGTAAAACAGGGTTAATGTGTTGTACCCACCCCTCATTGTAGCCCATACCACACAGACAAATGTGAGGCATCTGTGTATGTAAGGATGTGAATGGCCATGACCTATGAGCAATAGCTGTCTCAGTGCTGTGAACAACATACAGAATGGGCTTTGTGGGTGAGGTGTGTGACATATGTGCACAATCTGACAGATGATATCAGCATTGTCACCGCTAGGTGAATATCCCTGTGCCCATTAACTACCACCTAGGCTGTGGTCAACATTATGGACACTGTGTAAGGGATGGTGCTGTGCAGTTCACTTCCCTGAGTTGGTGACATCTCCAGGCCTCTTAGGTAATCATACGAGGCACCCATGTCATGACAGGGTGCCATCCATGAGCATGGAGATCATTGGACAGGCATACTCAGCACTCGGGTGACAAATATTGGATCACATATCACCTTTAAGGTGTATTGACCATGTGTGGATGGGCGATACCAGCCTTCACAATCCTCACCTCCACTATGCAGCATGCTGGCTACCTTGCATAAAGACATGTGCTACACTATGATGTTGGACATGCTACACGTACATATCCTGATCTGAAAGACATACGTCATGGACAGCCACCGTCCTACTAATAGGATCGCCACATGCTGGGCAGATCCCTGTGCCATATATGTGACATTCTCCCACCATACCATGCAACCCTGTCCATCAAAGCTGCACATGTCATCTTTGTCATACATGGTGTGATGACCGCATGGTAGATGTATTATCAACTGTCTTGATCAGTAATGTAGCACTGATGCACCTCTCGGTGGCAAAATGGCTGTCGGATACAGCTAGGAAACATTGCCTGTACATGCTATAGTTGATAACCATCCCTGCGAATGACGTCCGACTAGCTATTGTCCCATGTCTATCACATGTGCAACACAGGCGATCCGTGGCAGGATGTTGAACTGCTGTACAGTGCCGTGTAGATGTATATGGCAAAACACATGCATGTAAAGGTTTCTATGCGTATGTGTGTATTGTCACTGCTCAAGTCCATTAAGGCAGTGTATGTGTTGATATGTGACATATACACAGCATCAAGGTCAACAGCATTACCATGGACACATCCAAGCATGTGCTGATAGGTAAGAACACCAGTGCAGGCAAACAGACATGCCCACATCAAGACAGCATTCACATGGAGTATGAACAATGTAATGAGGTGACACACATATATGGTGATGATATCCAATGCATAACAGGTGTTACATGTGTGTGACACAAACATGTCAGTCATGTCAGTGTCATGATAATGTGCAGATGTACTAGATTTACTACAAATGTATGTGCAGCAGTATCTCTGTACATCTCTGTGATACTGTGACCTGTCACCATCATTATGTCTTACAGATAATGCCTCATTCACTCCTGCCAGCTTACAGCCGCCAGGAGGATGATGTCATCATCCCGTACCTCCATGAGAACTATGAGGTGTTGTTCAGCCATGTGCCACAGCATGCCCAGCAGCGTGACGACCTGTGGCAGGATCTTTGCAGGAGGGTAAATGATGTGAGTGGCCATAACCACACCTACCAGCAGGCGCACAGACACTGCATGCACTTTATACAACATGTGAAACAGCGTGCCACTGCAATCGCCAGGGAACAAGGTGGAACAGGTGGTGGGCCACCAACCCAGCCCCCACTCACACACACCGAGAAGCTACTGGCCAGTCTGGGGACACCCTCAGAACAGCATCCACAAACACTAGCTGCCATCGTGGAGGTGGGTGTCTCCCATCCAATGAGACTGGAGTTGCCTGGTAAGTCAGTACTGCACATATGACTATTATATCCCGTTTAGTTGCATGTGTCACTGTACATTATGTAATGTAACATCATATACAAGGTATGTTTACACACATGCTGCATACTACAGTATGCTACCCTGTGTATGCACACATGTGCATACTATATGCTATTGTAAAGGCGAATGTGTTAGCATGCACAGTGCACCCTGTGGCTGTCATACAGTCATGAATAATGTTCAAACTGCTGCGTCACCCCTATACAGGTACCTCTGGCATGCTGCACAGACATCAGTCTGTTGCAGGTGAGACTGTCATCAGTATCAGGCATGTTAAAGCATAGATCTATTCGCCATGTGGCCAGTTAACACTTGTACACTTGATGTTTGGTCCAGCCACGATATACAGGTCACCTCTCCCAACATTCACACTGGCTACCCATGTGCAATATATACAAATGAAATGATATACCAACATGAAACCACAGTATCTGTCATTGCTATATGTCTGGACAGCTGTGCATACAACGGTGGAGATGTTGTATAATGTAGGCATATGTACTATACATTGGAACAACACATGTGTGGTACGCAAACAGTACCACACAGCGAGCTGGGATATGGGCGGCACACAGGAGTCATCATTGTGTTATTTGCCCCTGCAATGGGTACACACATTGTGATGTGCCATTTGACATGTCCCAGACACGTATTGTCACACTATCCCATAACACATACCCCACATACCAAACATACAACCCATTGTCTGCATAACCCTGTGGATGGTGACATATCTGACATCTATGGGTGTATGTCATATGGGACAACACAGGCATCTGAGATAGACAGCCATCACAAACATTTGGCCAACACATGTTCACACATGGCCATGGGGGATGGCCAGAGAAATGTAGCCACACAGTAGATGTGATGTGTATACACCCTGTTGCACATTGTTCACACATGGTACAATTATAGCCTTAGTTGACTGATTATACAGTTGATGTGGTACACTGGACATCCTAAAAGCCTGTAAACAGCTAGTGGAGGTGTCACTTAAGTCTACCATATAAGATGTGTTGAACATCACGACTGTCACATGTACAGCTTCCACAGACATTGACACCACATCAGGCCACAGATACTGTACATTTCCCTTGTTGCTGTAGGACATCACCATTAGCTATGCACCTCGTGTGTGTGGTACATCAATGTCATGTGGGACATGGTGAATTGACAAGTTTGCCATGTGTGGACATGGTTGCCAGGCAGCTAAGACTCTGTAGTAGTTGTGAAGGGGTGTCATCTGTAGGTCTTCCAGTGACCTGTCACATGACACAGCATGGTTTGGTTTGTATACACCTCAGCATCATGGGTAACAATCCACAGTTATGTCATGGGTATGCATGCAGTCATGGCTATGCAATGTGTGCATATTATGCACTGTATAGCAATATAGATGCTTCATGATGCCATGCAATGGCACAGTGTCTGTACTTCACACTGTATAGCAATGTAGATGGCTCACACTACCCTTCCATGCTCATGCACATTTGCTAAACATACATTCTATCTGCAGGGCATACATACAACACTGCAATGTGATGCCCATTACAACACTGTACATGTGTCAGGACACCATTGTGTCAGACACGTATGCATGTTAATGCACACGTCAGCAGATTACATGTCAAGGTCACTTCAGCCACGTGTACTGTTAACCTGTTCTGGTCCACACGGTGTATCACGGGGATGCATGCTTACTACCATGATTGTGTGAACTGCATGGCTACTGATATGACGCTTGCTGTTGTGTGCAACCCAGGGAGGTATGCTAACTAACACTATTAATGTCTGAGCTGCATGCCGTCTGCTATATCACACGCATGCTGCATGCCATCTGTCAAATCACATGCATGGTGTGTCTGTGTGTCTGTGTGTGTGTCTGTCAAATCACATGCATGGTGTGTCTGTGTGTCTGTGTGTGTGTGTCTGTGTGTCTGTGTGTGTGTGTGTGTGTCTGTGTGTGTGTGTGTGTGTGTGTGTGTCTGTGTGTGTCTGTGTCTGTGTGTGTGTGTGTCTGTGTGTGTGTGTCTGTGTGTCTGTGTGTGTCTGTGTGTGTGTGTGTGTCTGTGTGTGTGTGTCTGTGTGTGTGTGTCTGTGTGTGTGTGTGTGTCTGTGTGTGTTTATTGTAATTTACAGTCTTTCTTTGCATTCACAGGTGATGTAGGTGCGTTACCCTCCTGCGGTCCATCTGATGTTAGTGTCCCCACAGATACTAGCTATGATGAACATATGCATGAGGTACAGGCAGGGTTGTTAGGGGCTGAATCTGTGCCAATAGTTGCCATCCCAGTTATGTCCCCCTCTTCCCCACGCACAGTTCTGCTGCCAACACATACCGCATCACCAATGGCCATAGAGGAAGGACAGTCAGCATCTGTTAGTGTGGAACTGAAATGTGTGGTGGCTACAGAAGGTGTGTCTCCACAGCATGGTGTCAGTGTAATGACTGCAGATGTGCCACACAGGCATGTGGCCAGTGCTGCTCGTAGGAGGACCTCTGGCAGACATGAACCTGCAGGACAGAGCGCAGCAGCTGGTGTCACCAGACGCATGTTCCAGACAGTAATGGCGGCACAGGCATGTGCTGAATGGCAGAACAGAGAAGGGCAGAGGCTGCAGAGGGCTGCTATCCGTACTCTAAATGACAAAATCAAGGCATTGGCAAATGCTCAACAGCAGATTGCTGATGTTCTGGACAGGCAATTGGGTGACATGGTCGGAATCCTTGACTGTGGCATGGCAATCCGCGAGCGTGAGCTCTCTGTGCTGGAATATCTGGTAGGAGTGAGGCGTAGGCCACGTGGACGTAGGCTAGCTACACCACCTAGTGCAGGTCAACGTGAGTGTGCCACCTCACATGCTCGCTCCCATAGTGCCAGGCCATGTGGACGTGGCCCTGGATGTTCCCAGTGGGGACACGGTTCCAGTGGACATGTGTCATCAGAAAGTAGCCAGTCTGTACCACCGCCTGGTAGTGCCCGTGCAACCCCTGGCAGGCACAGGTCACGTGGCCATGGCCGGACACAGTGAGCTGTACATCCTGGTCTGTTCAATCTGGTGCGGTCAATAATACCCCTGTGTAGGCCTCACAAAAGGCAGAACTGTGTGCACACATACACGCACACGGCAAACACATTTGTAGGGCACCGCAAAACCCACATGCATAATGAACACACATGTCCAATCAGATCACTGGCCCTTACCCACACACATGATGTCATCCATTGGTGCAGCCTATGCCCCTGGCAAACATTATCACCCTGTGCATATGATGAAGCATGTGCCACATCCCTGTCATCCACACCATCGGTGCAGGGACATGCTCAAATGGTCTGATGCACAGGGTGAACAGAATAGTGAGAGAAGTGTATATTACATTAGTTGTGTACTGTTGACACACACCAGACATACCATGTAGTACAGTTTTATCATGCATTGTTATATGTTCACAGTATGTGTCTTGGTAACAACAGTAACAGCATGTTGGTAATGATGCCCTGGTTCCCTCCTTATGGTCTACTTGCATGTGCCAACAAGTAGCAGTGTTTGCAGTTTCCCATGTGTAAATGTGGAGTACTCACAGGCATGTATGGCAATATCAGCATGCTATACATAGCCTCAACCTGACTGTTGGAAAGGCTAACATACCACAGATGTTCACACATATACTGATCCAGAAGCATGTGGGCTGTTTAATAGGCTACAGTGGCTAGAGACGTGACATCCATACCAGATCACATCACAGGTATGTTGACATGGTGCGGGGGGTGTACACAGTGGTCCGGCTGATGATAATGTTAGAGGCCACTTGATAGCATGAGGCCTCACTGTGTATCAGTAATACCCTGTCACATTACAGGAACATGCCCACACTCACGGGGTCAACAACACTATAATGCACACTCCATAGTGTTGAGGTGAGGACCCCTGCCTTTGTGGTAATCACCCTCACAGTACTGCGCACCCACACGACGCAACACAGAGAATGAACATGTACAGGTAGCCAGTATGGTTGAGACCGATGGCAGACTGCATCACCATGCATCAATGAGGGGTTAGGGATCCTGTGTGTTCTGTATGGTAGCATACACCCTCACTCCATGCACCAGACAGCCATACATACATACACACACACACACACACACACACACACACACACACACACACACACACACACACACACTGTGGAGTCCACAGATGTCATTCACATACGGATAGCTGACATGTGTGTGATACACATACCACCCCTGCCTATGTCACGCTTTCCACACTGCAGTATGTACAGATCTCTACAACAGTGTACAGGGGTGATTAACAGTTGATATGTATTCCCCACCATATGTGGCATATATGGTCACACAAGCAAACACACACGGCAGTACTGTGAATGATACACCTGCTATATGATGATACGTCTGACAGACATGCAGCAGTATTGGCCACATTATGTGTACCAATGCTACCTCTGGCAATTGTGCTGCTATATGCACATGGGAGGATGTAAGTGTTACAGGTGTCAAGTGACTTACAGTCAGTAACACCCGACCGCTGTGTAGGTTTTATGTCTTCACCGTCAAGTAACAGTAACATAGCATACTGTTTGCACATGCAATGGTAGGATGGCGTGTGACATACCTGTGAGCCATCCCCGGCAAACATCCATCTGCAAAGGTAGATCACCACTTTATGTGCACACATCCATCCATACCTGATGTACATCCTACCGTACTGTCAGTATTTCACCATATAAAGGTGTCAATGATGGGGCTGCATTGCAACTGCATGTTGTAGTTATGCACAGATGAGTTACATACATCAGCTACTGCACATGCATGGTAGCTGCATGCACACCACTAAATATACATGTGTGTTGGTCCTACATGCCTGTCATGTAGCCATGTTTGTATGCATTGCAATTGGTGGACATGTGTGATGACATACATAACACATGGACTGTTGTATGATATGATGGGTGTCATGGGTAACTAGTACAGAGGGAATGTGTCCTTGGTCAACATTGCTACCTCATGTACTGTTAGCATTCAACAGCCATGGACCTACTTTCCATTTGCATGAGTGTAATTGCTGTAGCCACTTGTCTGCACGGAGGACAGCAAAAGCTATGCTATGTACATATGTGTTGTGTGTGTGTGTGGTCCATGCACATATCCACTGCGATTACATGTATGTCATATCCAAACATGTGTGTTCTTTGGTGTACAGTGACAGTCATCTGTCACAGCTGTGTAAGACCCAGGGCCCCTGTTATGTGTAGAGCTGACCTGGTTATGTACAGTGGTATCATTGCAATGCATAACACATGATGGAACCCTGTCAGTACATGTGTAGTCTGCACAATTGCTGTAGACCTATGTACAGTCCACTGGTCATGAGTCACACGGTGTTGTTGTAATGTATGGCTGTGTGTTGCTGGTCCAACGACATGGTGATGTCTGAAGGCTACATAGTAGACTGTGACGTGTACCTCTGTGATCTGTACCTGAGACATCTGTGATGGCTCCTGAGTGTGTACTGGTCAGTACATGTGAGTGGCCTTCATGTACATGGGGACAGTAACACCATACTGTGCCCTTCCATGTTTAGAATCAGTGTGCATGCAAGACAGTCATTTGCTACTGCTAAGTGTGTGAGCATGCCCAGTACGCCGTTGTGTAGATGGACACACAGTACATTCCAAACTGTGCCCTTCCATGTTTAGAATCCATGTGCATGCAAGATGGCCCTTTGCAACTGCTAAGTGTGTGAGCATGCCCAATACACCATTGTGTAGATGGACACACAGTACATTCCAAACTGTGCCCTTCCGTGTTTAGAATTGGTGTGCATGCAAGATGGCCCTTTGCAACTGCTAAGTGTGTGAGCATGCCCAGTATGCCATTGTGTAGATGGACACACAGTACATTCCAAACTGTGCCCTTCCGTGTTTAGAATTGGTGTGCATGCAAGATGGCCCTTTGCAACTGCTAAGTGTGTGAGCATGCCCAGTATGCCATTGTGTAGATGGACACACAGTACATTCCAAACTGTGCCCTTCCATGTTTAGAATCTGTTTGAATGCAAGATGGCCCTTTGCAACTGCTAAGTGTGTGAGCATGCCCAGTATGCCATTGTGTAGATGGGACACACAGTACATTCCAAACAGACGTGTGATACTAAGTGTGTGAGCATGCCCAGTGACACCTTGTGTCGGTGATGTGCCTCTGTGTATGGGCATGGCCATTGACATCCTGTATAGTGATGGTGGTCATCCAGGCAACAGATGTCCATTTTCCACGTCCCAATGGATGCGTACATTGAACACACTGGTTGACTGTCTTGAAGGGTGTACTGTCTGTGGCACATCCTGTATCTTTGTAGTGTTGTAATAGTGCTCCGTAGATAGGCAGTTGTCCCGCTCACAGCACTGCTGTGTGTTTGTCTATGTCTACCTTGGGACAGTAATATGCTTTTAGACTGCTCACTCTCTATACATTCCCTATCGGCGTCCTTGCTTTTTCGGATGATGTCATCCCCCTAGACGTATGCCTCTGGCAGTGCTGTGTTCCAGTAATCTTGGTAGCGCGTTCTGTAACTGCATAATGCTGTAGTGTGATAAGGTAGTTAGGTGTATGTTCGACTCCCAGCCCTGCCAAGTTTGTGTGTGTGTGTGTGTGTGTGTGTGTTTCCAGCTGCCTGGGGACAGAATAATACTTTTAGATGGCTCACTCCACATACATTCCCCATTGGCGTCTTTGCCTTTGCAGATGATGTCATCCACCTAGAATTATACCTCTGGGAGTGCTGCGCTCAGTAATCTTGGTAGCACATTCTGTAACTGTAATGCTGTAGTGTGATAAGGTAATTAGGTGTATGTTTGATTCCCAGCCCTGCCAAGTGTGTGCCTCTGTGTGTGTGTGTTTCCAGCTGCCTGGGGACAGAGTAATGCTTTTAGACGACTCACTCCACATACATTCCCTACTGGCATCTTTGTCTTTGCGGATGATGTCATCCACCTAGAAGTATGCCTCTGGAAGTGCTGTGTTCCAGTAATCTCGGTAGTGCATTCTGTAACTGCGTAATGCTGTAGTGTGATAAGGTAGTTAGGTGTATGTTCGACTCCCAGCCCTGCCAAGTGTGTGTGTGTGTGTGTGTGTGTGTGTGTGTGTGTTTCCAGCTGCCCGGGGACAGAGTAATGCTTTTAGATGGCTCACTCTACATACATTCCCTATCAGCATCTTTGCCTTTGCGGATGATGTCATCCACCTAGATGTAGGCCTGTGAGAGTGCGGTGATGCCGGAACTCGGTAGCATGTTCTGTTACTGCATAATGCTGTAGTGTGGTAGACTAGATAGCTAGATGCTCGATTCCAGGGCATGGCAGGTGTGTGTGTTTGACAGTTATACCGTATGTGTTGGTATCTGTGGGTGGCTAGCTGCGGGATATGTTCAGTTTGTTTTGTTGCTGACCTATATAGTGCTCACAGCCCGCATATTCTGCCAAGACACTGGGTTGTCAACACATACATTCGCCAATAGGTCTGGTGAGTAACTGTCAGCAGCCCTACTCTTACCCTTGATATGGTCTGACCCGTGTGACGCAACATAACACATGTGCCTTGATAGTAACAACACTACATGATGCAGGTGGCACATGTAGTTTCCTTTTCATTCCTGTCTAATGCATTGCTGTCATGTGGTCCGCTGTTGTGATATAAATGCCATATCTACATATGTGTGTACATGTATATGTGTGTATGTATATATATATATATATATATATATATATATATATATATATATATATATATATATATATATATATATATATGTCCATGTATATATGTATACAAATAATATATATGATATATGTAGATGTAGAGGTGGACATAGATGTGAACATATGTCTGGGGACATCAGCACTATTGAATGTTTGTGCCAGATGATCTGTACATGATAACCTGGGATCTATGTATATCTGCCATGGCGTGGTGGTAATGCACATCGTCTGTAGTGTGCAGGGCCACGGGTTGTAGTCGTGTAGACACTGGTTATTTTGTTGCTGAGAAGACCATGGGACATCGAATATGGTGATGGTAAGGCACCTGTTGCCAGTTGTGTATGGATCTGAGCGACACTGAGCAGTGGTTAATAATTTGGAGGTTCGGTATGGGTCATATAACTATTCATTAGAAGACTATACTATGCAGATGAGGTTGACTATGGTGTATCACATTTATCACCAGGGTGTGCTGCTGGTCCCTGGAGTGTATGTGTGTAGTCAGCCTGGTGCAGGTCTCGAATATAGTTGACAGCATGGGAGGGGGAGGGTCAGGCATACTGTACATACATTGCAGAACTGTGCCTCGGGAGTGCTCCTGCCTTAGCACACTTAAGCTAGGGGTGTGTCTATACCTGCCTGGTGACATTGGGAGGGATGATAGCAGTGGTGGGGTAGTCAGGGTGTACAAGCTGCACAAACAGGTGTTGATCAGCACAATCAGCAGATGACATGGCCAGCCCGCACATGAACAGTACATTAATGCGAGCAAGCAGCATACACACAGGTTTCGTCCACACTCTACACCACTGGTGTATACCTGCAGGGACTTTTCATGACACAGTCCAACCAAATAACACGGGCTGCAGCAGGCAACATATACTAACATGTGCAGGAGGCTGGGGCAGTGAGGATGTGTATGCTGCCAAACAACCCTTACTGGGGTGACATAAGACTTTATAGACCGAGGGTGACTTACCAGGGGCTATATGGGCTGGGGATGTTGGAGCACTATGGGGTGGACAGAGACCTCCTACAGCAGCTTGTTGACATGTGCCTGAGACATCAAACAGGCCGAGGGAAACACATCACAGTGGATACCATGGGATGTGTTGGCCTAGGTGTACTAGCCACAGGTACCTCACACAGCACAACTGGGGATATCATGCACATCTCACAGGCATCTGCATCCAGAGTATTGCACCAGTTCACAGATGTCATGTCAACACATGCTAGTGGGCACGTACATGTCCTCAACACAAGTGATTAGTGGACCAGCAATATGCATCTGTTCAACCACATGGATGACTACGGGTGCTATAGCCTGCACATGTAGCACCACCCAGGGAGCAGGGTAGGGCCTACAGTCAGTGCAGGGGCATACCCTCCAACAGCTAGGCCATATGCGATGGCCAGGGCATGAGATTGAATGGGTGTGCTGTCTGCCCTGGAAGCTATGATGTGTCTGATATATGGCTTTTTACACAGCTGTAGCACACCAATGCCTATATGGACATCCCCTACAGTCTCCTAGTGGGGGATGCTAGGTAAACACTGATGTAGTGGCTGATGACACCCTTCAGCAATGCACACACACCTGAACACTCACACCATACTGAGGCGGATGCACAGGCAAGACATATACTTGTGCATGTGTTTGGGATGCTCGGTTCACAGTTCTGGTAGCCAGACACATCCGTTGGAGCTCTGCAGTTTTCACAAGCTACATGCATACAAGTTGTTATGGTATTTGCTATGCTACACAATGTTATCCTGCAGTAACAGTTGCAGCACGAATAGCATGGGGCAGGACCACACAGCCCAACACCACTGCCAAGGCCTGTACAGGCATAGTGTGACTTGGTGAAGTAACTACCTGAGTAGGGCACAGTTGGCGAAAACCCGTGCACAGTATGACCTGCCTTTGGCAATGAGGCAACACAAGGCATATGCACTGACACAGTAGGTACCCACGGATTTCCCCTCTCTGACCCGCACATAGTACAATGGATGCCAAATATGACAGTACCTGTGCTCGGCCATGTATAGGAGGTGCACTGTGTGCATCCGACATAGGCAGCACTCCAGCACCATCCTCAAGTCCAGAACACACCTAGGTTATGTCTATTGACCTAACAAGTGGCAGTTGTATTAGAATGTGTACTTACCCATTGCTATGGTATGTATGTGAGCATACAAGTGACTGTGGTGGCCAAATGTTAGGGCAGCAGACAGTACACATCCATAGTGGCACCATGACCTCTGTAGCACATACGGGGGTCACAATGGTAGCCTGTAGTACACAGGGTGTCCTAACCCACTGCAGATTATGGGCTGACCATCATGTGTGTCTGTACAGCCCACATATGTTCCATGCAGCTGGGCAGATGTGGACCAATACAGACAAATGATATACGATGGCCTATGGATATGCCCAATGACTGACACCAACCCTCTATGACACACACAGACAACAGCAGGCCAGGCAGTTTGATGTAGGTTGTGTAAGCTAGGACGTCCAACACCATTGTGCTGGTAATTAAAGCTGGGAACTGACGTACCCTGGTATCCCTCCAACCAGCACTTTAGGTAGGTCCACACACTGACATGGAGTACCCGGCATACCAGTACAGTAGCGGCAGATGTGTACAACTGTTGGCTGTGCTCCCCATCACACCTACACATGTGAGAGTCATGTGCACCACCCACGGTGCTGTGTAGGACTGTGGATGTGGTTGCATGTCCCCCCACGCTATGCAGACATGTAGCAACTGTCAATGCCACATGACCATTAGCTACCCTGCAGACACAGCATGACACCTGTCTGTGTAGAACGGAGGGGTCAGCAACACAGTACTAACTATCTGGACATGTGTCACATGCAATACAGCTGACCATACTTTGCATGCTCACGCACATGACTGTATGACGGTATTGTCGGTCGACAACATGCGTAACAGTCATACTGGGCATGCTCACACATTGAAACACAGGCAGCCAGACATGCACACACCAGTGGTCTGGACATATCTGCCAGTACATTGCTATGCTTTTGGATGTCTGCACTGTATGGTGTTTGTGGTCTATTGTCTGTACATATGCCATGGTCTATTGTTAATTCACATGAGCTATGTGTGCAGGGTACTTCTACCATCACGTGTATAGGGCGGTTCTTTGTTTGTGGACAGGCCGACACCTTTGGATACAAACCGGGTAAGGCACAGTCCAGCAGGTGGGAGCTGTTGTGCGTGGGTTTGCACAGTGTTAAGCACTGCTGACCTATGGTCACAGCACCTTATACACATTTAGACTTCACATTTCTTTGACAGTGCACTACTGGCATACTGGAGACAAACACACTTACAGCCGCTCGCTCTCCAACATTTCCGCTTACATTTGTCACTCACGCTGGGTGTGTGCGATCCCTTGTGATGCATATTACATGACTACAGTATCAGGTATGTGTAACCATTTTGCGACAGCAGCCGTTTGATTGTACGGACACGGCGGCCTGTCCAGTGATGTAATCATATTATATGCGTGTTCCTCATACGATCTGCTCCCACTCTGCAATGCTGACATGTGACTTGAGTTTGTTAACACGGCTGTCTGCCGAGTCATGCTACCACATACCTACTGCACATTGACCACCTTTCAGATTGCACGATGGGAGACTGTAGGAGTGACACCTTCCCCACTTTGCATGGGACAGTCCCTCATCACACATCACATGTGACAATAGCAGAACTATCCACCAATCGGGGACACATTTCTGCAGAATCAGGGACAGGTCAAGAAAAACAGGGACACTTTTACAAAAGTAGTGCTATTAACTTGACACATTGACAGAATCAGAGCATAAGGTTTAATACACATATTCTGAAGTAACAGTTGTTTATAACTCTTACTTATTGTCATTAGTCAGTAAGTGTAATTCACCACCTTTCCTTCAACAGCCACTAATTTTAGGAGGGATTAAGAAGGACACAGTTAGACTTTCAGTCAAACTCAGGGACGTACCTGACATTCAGGGACAGTTGAGTGGTATGGACAATACTCTAGCCATTGCAACTGTCCTGATTTGGGGACCTTCTCATGTTGTAGGTGTCTGTACTGGTTGCTTGTTACAGGCCTTGTATACCTGACACGTCAATATGTCATATGTAGTAGCATAAGCAACTATACTGCTGCTAGACTATGCTTTGATTTGTTCCGATATGTATATTTCTGTACTATGCATGGCTGTAGGTATGTTCTGCTCTGGTACATCTGACAGTTCAACAGAGCAGGTTCCACTTTGGCCATTCAGACTGGTGGTGGCCCTATAGACCCTATATGTAGAGCTATCACATGTGTCAAGGCAACACATACCCACAGCATACCTCTCAACTGTCCCTGATTTTCAGATACGTCCCTGATTTTGACTCAAATTTTAACTCTGTCCCTCTTAATCCCTCCTAAAACTAGTGACTTTTGGAGGAAAGGTGGTGAATTACACTTAATGAATAATGACAATCATTAAGAGTTACAAACTTCTTTTACTTCAGAAAATGTGTATTAATTCATATGCTCTGATTCTGTCAATGTTTCAAGTTAATAGCACTAATATTTTAAACGTGTCCCTGATTGTCCTTGATTTTTTTCTTGACTTGTCCGTGATTCTGTTGAAATTTGTCCCCAATTGGTTGAGAGGTCTGACCCACAGCCAGTAGTAAACGGACGACTTCCACGGTTTGCATACATTAAGGTTATTCATGTAGCATTATAACTGATAATACTGTTTCCTATTACATGTAGCTGTTACTGATACAGCAAATTGATGTCTGACACCACTACACACACTATATAGCCTCCATTCCTGAACTCACAGGCCATGTGCCATAACTGTCATTTTGCAAGAACACAACTGCCCAGACGGGTGTGTCCCTCGCAGGCATACGGGTGTTGAACCTCTTCTATTATGCTATCATCTACCTGAGGTGGTCAGCAACTTATGCACTTTCCGTCAGTAGCAGAACTCACATACCAATGGGTGTGAATGAACACTGTATCAGGAACAATGCATAACACCCTGTGGGACACATTTAGATGATTGGTTCTATTAACCAGACACATTCACAGTCACAGAGCATATGTATTCATTCACGTTTGTCGAGGTACATGCCGCTTATGACTCATACATGTTGTCATCTGTCATTACCTGTATTCTGCCACCTGTTCAAATAATATCACTAGTTCTGGCAGTGTTTAGTTGGACTTTGTTACATTCTGATACATAACTATGGATGTCCATGCTAATCGGGTACACAGCACTGTGTATGTCTCTATGTATTCCCCGATGGTTTACAAACTATCTGGTAGATGCGCTCTTCAGGTTTGGGAGGTTTAGGCGTATGCTATGCCCACATAGGAATATTAATGACTTCTACTGGGCGGGCCTACTACATCTCTGCCAACTAGCACCTGCACACTTAAGCCCATTAATGCATACCCATGGTCCACCTACCTGGCACCCCTCTACAGCAGTCATGACAAATACTTACTGCGAGCGCAGCTGGGGTATGAGCACACCCCTACACATTTCCCACTCTCCTCATCTCGGGACACATGTTGTATGTTTTCTCAACCCATGTATTATCACACTTGCACAACCTACTGTTCCATGTACACCTACATCCTGCTCGTATTAATGTCAGCAGATTCACACGTACCCTGAATTTTTGGGGTCCCTCAAGGGACACCATTATCCATGTTTAAAGTGTAGACCTTGCAGAATTCTCTCACTGGTCCTTTCCTACCGATGTTTTGGACAGTGGCAGTGTATTGATCTGTATTGCCTGTCTGTATGTCTGTCCAGCCTAGCTGGGCGATGTGGGGGGTACAACGTTTCTTTATTGGACCTCCCAGTCACTTATGTCCGGGCTGTAAATATGTTACCCCTAATTGCTGTGAAGTAACTTATTTATGTACATGTGTATATCTACACTGACATATATAGTTTGTTTTGTGTGTATGTGTATATATCACTACCTGTTGTTTGTGTATATATATCTATCTATATATATCCATAGTATATCCTTGTGTGTGTGTGTGTGTGTGTGTGTGTGTGTGTGTATATATATATATATATATATATATATATATATATATATATATATATATCCGTATGGATATATATGTGTATGTAAATTAATATAGCTATATGTATATATACGTTTTTATCTATATATACATCTGTGTGTCCATTAACCTATACATTTCCCGGACATGGACACTTACACATGCGTATTGGTTTTATCCCTGCTTCAACAGCATATTATTGCCTTAGTCATTCTGACACCGACACTTCACTTCGGTAAACTTGTGCTAAGTATATTGCACGTTATGCAGCGGAAAGACGTTGCACGTTTTTCATGTCTGGGGGTGCCACTGCTAACTGGGATGTGATAGTGTCATTCGACCTATTACTCGTATGCACATCCTATTTTTCCTGCTACTGTGTTTGTTTCTATGCACATTCATATTATTACTGTTGATAGGATGCGTGTTTGTGTTACTGTGACTGTACTTCAACAAATTGTTGTCTTCATGTAGTTGTGTCTTTCTGCTTTTCCTGGTTTGGGGTTGTCACAGCAGAACTCCATTCCGCTCATGGGTGGCATATAGGTTTTACATGCCGGGTTGCCAGACCTGATGCACAACGTTCGACAATGATACACCCATTCACACATGTCTCCACGCAAACGATGCTCTATCAATCGCACCTATGTACTAGCTGACCTCCACGGACCGCTCCATTGCACCCGGCGCAACATACCCTATCACTCTTGTTTCCATACTCGCATATCCATAGTTTCTCCTGCACACTCGTGTTGAGTTTCCCTGCATAACAGCAATTATACACCTGATATCACAGCCATGACACACCTTTACACATTGCCCTCTCTTGAGGGTTGGGGCCCTACACACATTTTGTACCGCCTCATGTATTCACAGGCTCACCATCCATTCATATTTACACATATGTGCCTTTCCTGGTGTTATGGATTACGAACGATTTGTGGGTTACAAGTGTAGGTGGTCGCAACATGTACTACATTCCATCTGTTTACAATGTTGACGTAGCACTTCAACGATGTTTTGGCCACTGGTATAGCCCTGCCTCTGGTGTGAAGAGCGGTGCTCTACTCACACTTGTGCAGCTTTATGTGACATACGCTGCGGGCACTTCATAATTCCTAACTTGCTCTGGATTCCCTTCACAACCCTTACGTTTGCTTCATCTTTCGGCGTTCCTAACATATACATCTATATCTATATATATATATCTATATATATATATATATATATATATATATATATATGTATACATCTATATATATATATATATATATATATATATATATATATATATATATATGTGTGTGTGTGTGTGTGTGTGTGTGTGTACATATATATATATATATATACATATATATATATATATATATATATATATATATATATATATATATATTTATATATATATATATATTTATATATATGTGTATACATATATAAATATGTAGATATATAATTGCATATTTCTGTTATGTCTGTGGATATTTATCTATACACACATCTATCTAACTATATATATAAAATTTACAGCTGTACAAGACAACATACATTTGCTATGCTAATAGCTGCATACACCCGCGCAGGCCCACTTGCATCTTCTTATTCTGAGTTACATATGTTTACAGGCACATCTTTGGGATTACATGTGCCTTATTCCTTATGACAGTACCACTTTGATGGGATCCGGTTAACGGACCCATGCGAACGCGGTCACTTTTACATGTATAAATGTTGGTTTTACAGCGCAGAGGCATTCATTACACAATTAATATGTGCTATAGTTGTACTTGAACCGGGAATGCCTTTACGTTGGGCCGATCCTGTAACCACTACACTATTGGTGTTCTGGCTCATTTATATGTATACCCATGGTTCATAGCTACTCTGACATACGCCTCACCACTTCCCTTACACAGCAGGCATCCATTCTCCTGCTGGGAAAACCGCTGTACTACAATTAGGACATTCCCTGTTTCCTACTGCTCTGGACCCGTGCTGTAAGTCTACTCACTCCAAGGATATTCATAACTCCTATGCTTATAGTCCTCACACATAGGCGTGTTTGATTGTCAGCATGTTCATGTGCTGGTCCAGGTTTAAGCTTGGCCGACTGGTGACTAGCACTGACCTGGCACTGTTCAAAGATCAGATGTAGCACATGGACAGAGTCATTCCAGAGTTTAACATTCTGCCTGTGTTTACAGATACAGGTGTTTGGGCACCTCTGACCACATTATTGGGTCGGCGCTACATAATTTAGGGTGGGGAGTGGTTCCACTATACAATGCAGGTTGGGGGGTGGTTTCCATGTGTTTCCCTTCCCATTTGACTATTTCAGTAATTTATACATACAATGAATATTATTCTGGACATCTGTTATAAATTCACTACAGGTATGCAATAGTCCTGTCAACAGATGTGACAGTTGGTGTACTTCTGTGTACAGACCTCTCTGATACTCGGGGACTTGTGTCTACAGTGACAGGGACAAGGCTATGACAACTCAGGGACAATCACGGACACTTCTACTATATTAGTACTATTAACTTGGAACGTTTTGACAGATTCGTAATACTACTAATTTTCTGCAGTTAAATGCATCTATTACTCTTCATTGTTGTAAGCAGTCATTCTCATTCAACACCTTTCCCCCAAAGGTCACTGGCTTTGTGAGTGTTTAAGGGTCTGGCCAGTTATTGTGTGAATGCTCTGACCATTGGTATCGTTGATATTGTCATATGTACAGGTTGGGATGTATTCTGGGGACTAGGGTTGGCACCTTTTCAAATGGCCAACATGGCACATTTTTGGAACACCCATCAGATTTTACAAGCTGACACATACAACTGATAGAACAGTACAGATCAGTACAACGGATAGAACTTTACTTATTTGCCTACATAAAAGCCTATTGTTGTAGCGGTTTAGTTGCTTATTCTGTTTCTTGTAACATTTAGGTATTGCAGATACTGCAATAATTATTTTCTGCAACTATTACATAACATATGGGACATAATTATGTCCTACAATCCCAGGACATTTGCCATTTGTAATGTATTTTGTCAGGACACAACTGTCCAAAGAGGGACTGTCCTCAAAGCGGGACAGATGGTAACCCTACTGCAGACACCAGATTGTTTGGGCCAACACATAGCCATGGTCAGTGCAGGTTTAGCACATTTATTTGTTTCCTAGCTGTGAGCCTTATACCTTTGGCACTTTTGTTGTTTGCCTGTTTCTTGTATGAATTACGCTTATTCTATCCTGACGTGACCGCTTTAGGCAACTGTTACATGCAGTATGGTACATAGTTATTTCCTACGATCACAGGACATTTGGCATTGTATCATTGTTGGTCAGGTCACACCTACACACACATTAATTGTCCCTCACACAGTGGATCAGGGTTATCCTGTTTACGTCAGTGCCTTCATCACCCTTATACCATGTGCCACTATGCGAATGTGTGCAATATATTCTCTCGCTTATTCATGTTGGGACACGTGCGTCACAGGTAGGTGTTTGATCCTGGGTAGTAGGTTATGCATGACCATCTAGGGCTGGACAGTGTCGTGCACCACTACTGCACATTCAAACTTGTGTCCAGATATCTACAGGACTGGACTTCGTGTCTTCCATTCTAATGTTTACACAGGTTACTTATCCCATGAGGGATATCCCAAAAATTGAACAAGACCGAAACAAGACAAATACCGATCATTCTTCTGGCATTATGAAAATGTGCTGGGGGTCTTACATGCAAGGGATACATAGTGTGCAATCCTGAAACTGGCCAGGGTGACACTACCTACTACATATGCATAGTGGTCACCATGTGTAGATGTGGCTGCACCAAACCAGTAGGCCAAGTATGGCTGGATTTGGTGGACGAGAAATATACACTCCTCACTCTTCACCTTCCTAGCATACAAAGAAGAGAAATAATGAAGTTGGATTGCTTTATTTTATGATTTTAATTTTGTACTGCCGGCCTAGTTTCCCTGAGAAGGCGAAGGCCGAGGTACCAGAATTAAAAAATTTCAATTGCAGCAGTCGGTGTTCTCCATTCTGTATTTTGAATGGATTTGGTGGACGTTCAGGTAAGGGAGCAGGTTGTGTAATGTGGAGGAGATGCTGGGTAGTCCATTATGCATCCAGGTGTGTTGCATTTGATATGGCCAGTTCCATCAGGACCAATCTGTGGGTATATGCCGGTGACATGTCTATACATTTGTATCACACATTTTAATATTCATATGTTTGTGGGATTGTGTTCTACAGTATGGCCTGTCTGGTTGTATTGCAGATGTTTATACATGTTTTTGTGTTTCTTTCTGCTTCACCCGCTGCTCCCTCATACACCTCGGGTTCACCTATTCTGCATATGACACGGTATCGCCTTGGAGGATTGTACCATTACCCATCTCCCCAAACACATATTCCTCACACCCCATACATCACTGCTTTGGTTGTTGGCCCATGACATGGCCAGAGTAACACACTGAATACCCTACATATGTCAGGTACCTGTATGGTTGTGTGGACTACCCTGCCATGTTTGCTTTTCACATGCTATACCTCACGCACATAGGTACATGCCCATACTTAACTTTAATTACATGGCTGGTATACCCGGTTAATACCCGTTCAACTGTGACACATCCTGACAAGTTCAGCTTGTACCGCTGATGTGCGGATTTTGGCAGACTGTTCTAATCATTGGTAGGATGCCACCTTTTCCTATGTCCAGGATGGGATATATTCCAGACACATATCCGAATGTACTGGACAGGACTTACCCACAGTCGATGGTACGGATAATACTGTTCCTTTCAGCCTGCATGTTGCCTTATTGTTGTAGCAGTTTATATGCTCCTTCTGTTTCGTTTACATGCTTATTCTATTTCCTGTCACATTTGGTATGTGAAATACGGACATACCTTTTGTATGTGACTATTACATGCCTTGTGGGATATGATTCGGTCATACGGTTGCTAGATATGTACATTTATCATATATTTTGTTATGGGCACATCTGCCCAGCTGTGTACCCTCCCTCACATTATGGGTCAGCTGGTGACCCTAACCATTGGGCTGGACATACCTACTGGTGGCTCGCTAACATATGATGAGTTTCACTTCCACTTGGTATAGCTATCTACACTGCGTTAGACTATGGGCACACAGTTTTCCATGTCATTTGTTCGCGGGATAGGGACCCGTTATTCCCTACCGTGCATTTGTGTTTGCTTCTTCATTATGTGTTCGCAGGAACTATCTTGCATGCTTTGCATAAGTTTCAGTATCCACGGACACTGACAGATGTGATTACTATCTTGCAAGTTGTTATATGCAAGCATTTTAGGTTGCATGTCAACAGCTGGCATTTCCACGCCTCCGTGCGGCACTTCGACACACCCTATGCACTTGCACTCCTTTCCTATGCACGTGGCTGTGCCGGCAGCACGCCTTCATTAATATGCATTTGGTGCTACTGCACCATATTCACACCACACTGTCGGCACAAGCCTACCGCCAGCCTTGTGCCGAGCTTCATGAATCCCAGGGTAGGTCAAGCTCTTCACTTAATGTACTATTTATTTTCTAGCAGGTTGCCCGCCAGTCGAGAAGGACAAGTTTTTATTTGATATTATTTTTGGTTTACAAAATTGGCAACAACCAGACGTCATTACTAGATTTTTCAGAACTAAACATATTTGAAACCATTCAGGTCCATGATTGAATTCAAATCTATCATTTATAAAGGCATGTTATTACATGAAACATTGGCTATGGTACATATTTACTTTCCCATTTTTTGTATAAGGCCATTTCACAAGAAAATAACAGACTTCAGAAAGACAAAAATGACCTCTCCTTTCATCTCTGCTATTTGTGAAATGCTTGCTACATAATGGCCTGGTCACAGGAACGCTTATTGTATCACAACAGTCCAACACTTTCTCTTATGCTGTCACTGGAAATAACAATAACACTGATTTCTTCAACATTAGTGACTTTCATAGGAACAGTCCTAGATTCTATAAAGATGAAAGTGTTGCACACACGCACACACACACACACACACACACACACACACACACACACACACACACACACACACACACACACAAAACCAATATTAAAACTGTGTTGCAAGACTTCTTTAAGAAGCTAGTAATAACAGCAAGAGATTTCCTGAAGGCCACTGGTGTACTACATGTCTGATATGTCTATTGCAAGTCCTCCTGCATCTTCTGGATCCTTATACTAAGGCTACAGATGAGGAAAGCCAAGTGGGTCCTCGGAAATGTCTATAACCAGTCTGCAGATTGTAAGAGATGGTGTTTTCTCTTCCTTAATAATAAAACAAGGAATTCCTCCCATGAGTAGCCTCAACCAACTTCCAAAGGAATGACTTTGTAACCATCTAAAGGAATTCAGCACCTGACTGTGAATTCCTAACACTATACATGGGGAGCCCACTTTGTTGATTTGTCAGTCTAGGGCAACTAGTATTAACAAGAAATATTCTGAGCAGTAATCTGATGGAAATGAAAGCCATCAACAGGCCCATAACAGCTTTCCAAGATGATTCTCACACATCATCCCCAAGTCAATACAGACAAGACAACAGTCAACATTAAAGGAAGACCCAGATCAATCCAGTTCTGCAGAGACAGAAATTTGTAACTAAGCTGTACATCACAATCCACTGCTATAAGCAGTACATCTCCCAGGTTTTCAGAACACTCAGCAGATTCCTTAATCAAGAATATAACTCTAGCTCATAAATGAAAAATGGTCCCATGGACTTTTGAAAACATTACAGACAAGTGACGCATGCAGAAAAAGTTACCTCTGCTACAAACCTCAACAACCAAGTTTCAGTCTTCACCTTCCGTATTCCTCATGAAATAATTTAGAGACTGAATGCCTTCTCTTTCCCATAGACTCATATCTTCATGCATACCTTCCCATCATTTTCTAAAATGCAGATAGTATTGCCAAAAACTAAGGAATGCAAAGTTTATCTCATTCGAATTGTTCCTTTTTGTCTAACACATCCATGTTTTTTATCTGAAGGAATCTGGAGACTCTACATCCATGACCCTTGCCTCTGTTCATGTCCATACTAATACAGCAAGAATGTAATGTGTTACATCCATATCTCAAGACATTGAACCCATCAGCTTGAATGGCAGACCTTTTATGCCTAACAGCAGTTCTTTTTTTCTGCACATTAAAGAAAACCAGAAGACCTAAGACAAAACTTCTTATTTACAAACGAGAAGGTTTGTTAGTTTAACTGTATGAGAAGGCATAGACCCACTGAAGTATCCTATTCCTGGCCTTCTGGACTACTTAACCCACTTGTCCCAGTCAGACTTGTTATATTTATCTACATTTATGTTCCAACAAATCTTCAGATTATAGGTTCATAAGTTCATAGGTTAGTACTAAGTAATCAGTCTGTGGATCTTTATAAGCCTAGTCAAAAATTCCTATTAAGAAGTTCCCTCCAGGTTAAAGGAGGGCAAGACACGATGGAATGGAGGAGAATTTGGGGCTATCCATTCAATTATATAGTTTTACCTTGAAGGAGGCAAGGGTGGTACCCCACTTGACATATAGTAGAGGTTTGTTCCAGATGTGAGTGATACATGAGGATATGAAACTATCATCCCAATGTGTCTTACTTATCTGTTGATAGAGGTGCTCACCAGGCAGCAGTAGTTACCAGTGCCCTGTTAGCAAACACCTAGAAAGCAGATTTTCCTTAAGGAATGGTCTTCAAAACTACCATGTAATGCAGAAAATACAGAGAAGTACTTTGCACACCAACAGGCTTAGAACAGGTAGTTAGGCACTGAGTAGCAATACTTAAAGATTTGGTAGAATTCAGTATTGTGTAAACATTAAAGGTAGTTGAATTTAGTACTGTTTAGCATAATCTGCCTGATAAAGCAACCTTATTAGTCTGCACCAACAAAGCACCTTTAGTAGCCTTCTATTCCGAATATACTGGCCCTTTGTCGCTCACTAATCAAAGGACTGGAGAACACAGATGTGCAATTTCCTTACTTCTCTTTGGCCAGCTTGGTGGATATGGGCACCTTGAAACAATGTGGCAATTCTCTTATGTTTACCAGCAACTGTTTAATCCTTAAAGAAACAGACACAGTATGTGAGAGGTGTATTTACACAATGATAATCTGGTATACAAGTGCACATCAGGGTGTTGAAACCATGCACACAGCACCTGCCCCACATGGCACACAACATACATCCAGACTAACGTATCCTGAGGCACCTAAAAGCAATATTCCTAAACAACAAAGATAGCCTAGACTGCCCTTTGGCAAAGCTAATGCCTCAGCAGTCCCAAAGGCATTCAGAAAATACAATACCTAATACCACACATACAGTCTCTCTCACTGGACCCACAAACACTAAGCCCCTAAGGCAAGCAAACACACTTCCTAGGATTAGGGACTCCATTATAAGACATACTGTGCCCCCTCTAACCAGGCTGAACAAGGACAACATATTGGTTAATTGCCTATCTGGAGCCAGGATCCACCAAATCACACATGCAGTCAAGTCATTACACCACACATACCAGTATTATTTCATCATAGTATATGTAGGTGCAAATGACCTGAGATGTACCTCCCTGAATTATAGGAAGGGAGACATTATGGAGCTGTCAGACTAAGAGACTCAGGCTGTTATGAGCCTAGCATTGAGCAACATATTACCATCAACAAGGATGATGCCACAATATGAGTAAAAGATGATTGATTTTAAAAGCTGGTTGTCTTTCTGGTTTCATTTTACAGGGATACAATATCTGTCAGTTTGGGAGGACATGGTTAACAGACTACATTACTTTGCCAAAGATGGTCTGCAGCTGCCCCCTCTAGACTTTTGAATACTGGCTAAAACTTTATCCATCCCCACAGTGCCTTTTGTAGGCAATACCAAATCAACAAGCCTACTGTCATAGAAAAATCAACTCAGCTGAACTTTATGGTGTTAGTGTCCAATGCCAGGAGTCTAAAAAAAAAAAAAACTGCACTCCCCCCAAGCCTTCCTCACACTCAAGAATATAGACTTCTGTGCAGAGACATGGTTTAAAGCGGATGAGAGTATCCCAGCATTCCAAAATTTCAGTGCCTTCCACACTTTTAGACCATAGCTGCACTGACAAGGGATAAAGGCGTTACATCAATAACAGGCATATGTGTAGGTTGGTCAAACAGGACGACTAGCAGGAGTTCCTACACATGAAGATCACCAGTGACAAAAATCGCATACTGTATCCTTGCCAGCTATAGACCACCCTCCATGTTCCAAGAAGTTCACAATGCATACTTGGATGTACCATCCGACCTAACACCCTACTCATGGGAGACTTTAATTACCCTCTCTATAGATTGGGAATCATACATGGCCTCAAATCTACAGACACAGAAATTCCTAGATTTGTAAATACAAAAATCCTTGAACAAAAAGTGAATATGCTCACTAGATGCTTCAACATACTGGACCCCATATTCACAAATATGGGAGAATGCTTCACCCCACCCCACCCCCATGTCTCATCCTCCCTGGAAAGGTCTGAACATAAAGCTGCCTGTTTTGAAATGAAAACTCTGTAACCTGAGTCAAACCAGTAACAGTCAGGAACTATGCCAAGGCAAACTACTTTTTATTAAGTGTTGGTTTGTCAAAATTCAATGTTCCTCTAAACCCCAAGAACACAGCAGCCTACTCTGAATTGCTCTCTGAAACATTATATAGCCATGTCAATGGCTGCATAGAGGCTGCTGTACCTACCAGAAGTAATCCTAGAACTGCCCCATTAACAAACTGCCCTAGTGAGATCCCAAGTTAAACAGGATATGCAACAAAAGGAAAATAAATATCGTAAAAATCAGGGAGGGTAATTCCCATTAAGATAAAAACTGTCTCATCAAACTAAACAGGCAACTGAGAGGGCTAATTATGTCAAACAAAGCCAATTATGAAGTTAAGATAGCCTCCCAGATGAAAAATAACAATAAGGCCTTCTTCAGCTATGTCAGGAACCTTAAGGGCAGTACACATTAATATCCTGAACCGGTAGTTAATGGTGCCACATTCACAGAGCCTGGCAATATAGTGAACCTGTATGTGGACTGATTCAGTTCCAACTTTATCCTCCTCTCTCCACAACCATCCTCCAAGAAATACTCTCAAACATAACCGCTCCAATAATAACTATAGAGTATGTATTGGCTGCACTTGCTAAAGCCAAAAAAACACAACCTCAGTGGGCCTTAATAACATCCTGGGATGCCTCCTAAACAGTCTAACATATGACTTATCAGGATCTTAACTATAGTCTTAAAACAGGCTTTGTGCCATGATGAGAATGGAAGACTGTTTGCAGTGGTCATCCCCCTTCATTGAAGGGCATTCAACAGATCTTGGAAATGACAGACCCATTAGTCTGACTTGTCTTATCTGCAATGCCATGGAAAGAATTATCATGGAAATTGTCAGCAAGGACATAGGAGACCACAAGACACTAGATCCATCCCAGTTTGGCTTTCTCAAAGGAAGCTCTTGCATATTAAACCCAGTGAACTTCTTTAAAAAGGCCACTAAGGCAAAAGATGAGGGGGGAAGTGGTACATATTGCCTACCTAGATCTAGCTAAAGTATTTGATATAATATCCCACTCTGGCATTGCCAACAAACTTATGAAACTAGGCTTGAGCCCCTTTATAACACACAAGGTAGCTAGATGGCTCACAGATAGGGCCTAAGAGGTCAGGATTGGTGAGATAACCTCCACAAAGAGGCCAGTCACCAGTGGAGCCCTCAGGGCTCTGTGCTAAACACACTTTTCTTTGGCATCCACTTCTCAGAGGTGAAAGCCAATGTCAAAGGCCTCTGGCTGACCAAGTTCACAGATGATTGCAAACTGGGAGCAGTCATTGAATCCCTCCAAGACAAGAACACCCTCCAGGAAGGTCTAACACACACAAATACCTGGTGCTAAAGCCATAGCTTAAAACTCAGTACAAAAAATGTATTATAGAATCTTTTGAGAAGCCAGCCTCCCTGTTTAACTACATCAGTAATAAAATACCCCTAAACATTGATTCACTAGTCAGGGATCTGGGAATTCATGTAGATAGTAACCTATCCTTTGACCAACATGTTCCAAAGGTAATAAGAAAATCCTTATGTGGTGCTCAATTTATAAATAAGGACATGGCGTCTAGGTCCAGAAAGGTCATCGTACCACTCTACTTGACCCTCATCAGACCCATCATACAGTATAATGCCCCCTTCGCTATGTACCTGACAAGACACATTCAGCAACTGCAACATCAACAAAGGTTCCTTAAAAAAGTAAACAGGGAGTAAACACAATGTCCTACACTAATTGCCTCAAAGCCCTCTCTTTACTTGGTATCATACCGACTTCTGAGAGGTGATCTTTGCTTGGTGTACAAGGCATCCCTCTATCTTGTTTTGATGAACCTTTTGCACATCTACAAAACAAACAAAATAATAACTACTGGATCAAAGACCTAAATTTGGCTTGTGACATACAGAGGACATATTACAGAGATAGATATGTTTCTCAGAGAATTCCTTCTCTGGAAAAGACTCCCCATCAATGTGAAGCAGAATTCCTCTCTAACTCTATTTAAGTACAACTAGGACCAATGGATGGGTACTTGGAAATTCACTCCCTGGTTTGGCATCAATGTCTCTCTGATGAGAAGTTGTAGTCCGTAACTCACTCTCTATATAAATCAGATTTGTTGGTTACATTTGGGTTGCATGGCTAGGAGTATAAGGGCCCTAGTCATAGCTCTCAACCTTCCATCTCCAAAATGAAAAACACTAGCCTTCACAATGTGGAACAAATGGGCAAAATGTGGAACACATACTAATGGCTTACTAACAACTTCAACTAGGAAGGCCATAGGATGGTTAAAATATACTGGTATTACTTATAAAGAAGATCTTTTAATGAATTAATATGATTCATTTCTATTTACCATAGATTTTACTTAAAAAAATTCCTAACACTGAATGTGTGACAGGGTCTTTCAGTTTGGAACATTGAGGAACTTTGAGAAACATAAACTTTTTAAGACCCCAAATGAGATACATTCCTCATAATGAGGTACACTTGAGAGGTATGGCCCTAATTATTAGCCTAGGATACACTTATGGACCTATTTAACCAGGTATTTCAGGTACCATTTGTTCTGTGAAGGAATAAGAGGTCAAAGAGGGATGGATCAAAAGGCTAGGCACAGATTTCCACGGATAGGTCTACAATAAACTGAGTACAGAGAAACAGCTAACTTTCTGTCCTGATAAATTTTTGAGGCCACTGATATTTTTAGTTGTAAATCATAGAGGTACATAAAGTTGAGATCTACATTTCAATAATGGGTATAAGGAGATATGAGTTTGGATCTAGTGGAAATGCCTTTGGGAATTAGATGGGTCAGACAGAAGGCTTTCCAAACTGTTGTGGAGAGATGATACAAATACAATAAGAATTTATGAACAAAATTGCCTGGATCCCTTACAGAAGTGTCTGATTGGAGGAGTGTGTCGCTCATATGGTATGCAAAATCATTTTGTTTACCAAAATGAACTATGCTACATTTTCTCACATTTCATTTGAGACCTTTGATATTGCACTGATTGTTAATATGGTTTAAGCTATGATGTAGCAATTATGAGTCTGTGGAAGATTGAATAACACCCAATTTACAGTCATTTGCAAACATGGATGACCATAGGCCAGGAATGTTGGCCTGCAGGTTTCAGAAATAGATACCAAATAGGAGAAAAAACAATACTGAGCTCTGTCGTACTTCACTGGTGACTTTTTTTTTTGCTTTCGGGAGTGGCACCTGCAACTCTAACCACATGCGTCCTGTTAGACAACCCAGTTAACCATCTACCACACAACTTAAATACTTACATTCAGATTTACAAGTCTGTCAATAATGTCTGCATGGTGAATAGTATCAAAGGCATTTGCCAGGTCTAGATATGCTGTATGTCCTGCATAAATACTATCTACTGCTTCAGCTTCTTTTTCAAGGGCATTAATTAGGTTAAAGAGGCAGGACTTTTTGACAAAGCCAAAGTGATAAGGATCCAGGATTAAGAGATTTTCAAAGTCCAGATGAATGAAGTGTGTGATAATATGCTCCATAGCTTTACATCTGAGGCTAATAAGACTAATGGGTCTGTAATTACCAGGGTCTGTGGTTGGGCCATCCTTGTGTAATGACATTACAATAGCTGCTTTCCAGGATTCAGGAATGTAAACAGTGGACAGGGCACTGATATTCTTGTAATCTGGTATATTATCACTGCCCATGGATGAAGTGTTCTTAGCTTTTGAGAGGATGAGAAAACTCATTCCATTGTAATTAAAGTAGATGGCTGAGATGATGAAATCTGATTAGCTAGAACTGTGAGTGGAGTAAAATTTTCACAAAAGTTGTCACCCAGGGTAGTAGTTATTTCCTTTCAATCTGAGTGTGTAATATTATTGTGGATTAGCACCAAACATTGCTGAGTGTTAGAAAGATTTGTAGTTATTTCTGATTACAACAAATTCATCTGTTAGTGACACGTATAAATGTATTTAATATGCACAACCTCAAAAGAAGGCATATTCTCCCTCATGATATTTGAATATCATGCTAGGAGTGCTTAGTTTACTTCAATTTGAACAAGTTAATGCAACAGACAAAACTGTCTTTTTAGATAGTATTGTTTTTAGTGGCTTTAACATGAGGAAAAAGATTTCAGAGCTGCAAGCTCTCACCTGCAAACCATATCATACAGTATTCCATAATGAAGACATACCTTTAAACGTAATTCTTCATTTATGACAAAGTTTGTTTAAGTAGGCAGGGATGCTGAGTCAATCCATGTGCCGCCATTATTTGCCCAAACTATCAAAATGTGAGGGGGTATCTTTAATATGCTACATGTGCGCAAACAAGTAGGAGAGTATATCAGGAAAACCCATGGCTTGCTACTTCCTTTAAGAAAGAAAAAAAAGAAAGGAAAAGAATGCATCTCTGTTAATAAGAAGTTTTGTCTGTCACGCTAGCTCTGTTATGCCTGTTATGCCTACTAACAGTGAGAAACATCTGCAGACATTTACATATGTGCAGATAATCTTATGTTAATAATAAAAGTTCAGCCCACTATGAAATTGTTCTTTGGATTAGCAAGTAAACCAGAAAATCCTTTAAGCGAAAGTTAAATATTAAGACATCTAAGATACTGCATCTGGTCTCAGGAAAACCTTTAGAACTCTCTGGTTCCATAGTAGACAAACTGAAACTCTAACCAGCTGGTACATGGCTGGCTTATTTTGGTCAGGAAAGATAATTCTAGGAATGTACAGATGTATTTTTATATGAAAACTTGCCAGTGGAAGCAATACATTCAGAAGTAGGGAGAATAAATACAATAATATTGTTGTTTTTTACAAAAATGGATCTTTTTCATTTCCAAGTTTCTCACTTCAGATTTCTACTTAAATAACAGAATAAAATGAATGTGGAAAAAATTGGTTATGAGGAGATTATTTACATAAATACCCTGGGATAACTTAGGTCAAACTAAGTCAAGTTTGGGATATAAGCTACTGAATCTATTTCAGGTTTAAAGGATTTATGTACCGTGGAACTTCAGCCATATTCTGGTTAGGCCCATTAGAGAGATTCTGACTACAATATTGGCATACCTTTTTTGTTAACATAGGTGACTTCTTTACCAGAGGTAGTGCAGAAAAGATTTAAAGCAAGAAGTTAAACCAACATACTGTCCCACATCTACTCAAATATATTTTGCAGCAAGAAACAAATGAAATCAAAACACTGTGAAGACTGGGAAAAAGAAGGATTTTGGATGACTAGTGAAATTTGCTGTGCTAATATGTTTGGATACTATGCAATAAGAAATTGGGCAACATTGGCAAATATTTCTCTTAGATGTATTGGACTCCTTTCAGTCTACATAAAATTAATGTTTCAGTAAATCCAGAATATTGATGTGAGTATAGGGGGTATAGGGTGTTGTATCTACTGTTGATATTTTTTTTTGTTATGAAAGACTGACGGCATTAGGCCAAAAATAATTAATTCAATATTATTTTGCAAAACAAATTTCACAACAGGTCTTGCTGCTGGCTCCAAATTGTTTGACAAGTGAACAACATTAAATATTTAATTTTGTATACATTACTACTAAAAGAGACATTTTGGAAGTATGGGTCCATCTCATTAAGGAGCTTTCCATTAAACAATGGTAGTTACAATTTTTCTGGGCAAGTTTCACAGTCATGTTTACTTGCAAAGCTTTTTCATGTGTGGCAAAATAGTAGACGACCAAACAAGTTCAATTCAATGAATGCTTTTGAGAAATAAAAAAAATGGACGTTTAAGAGTGCTCTGCACAGGCATATTCTGACTCAAGATGGTGAGTTTTAAAAAGGTAATTTATAGTTCAAAAGGTGTGGATCTGAGTATTATCTGGAGAAAAACAGGAATAATTATGGATAGTTACTTCCTGACCTACTCAACATTTGGTTGAATAAACTCAATGCCATGACAGTTTTATGAAAATGAAGTCTTTGATAACTGGCTTTGTAGTTTTCTGGATTTCATTCATTCATTCATTCATTCATTCATTCATTCATTCATTCATTCATTCATTCTCTAATGCCCAATATAACCTACTCATGGTCAGTAGTGCCTATCCTGCCAAGCAGCAGGAATAAGGCAGATACTAAGTACTGGATGGAATGTCAGTCCATCAGAGGCACATATTCATTGAGATATTATATGCACCAATATGAGCAGTTTAGATGATCACCAGTTTATGTACCAGTATAATCTGGGTAGGTGGGGAAAAACCAGAAGCCCTGACAAAACTCCATATCTCATGTAGACTCTACATGGAAGGCAGCTCAGCCAGGAACTGAACTGGAGTACCAACACTGTGAGGTAGCAACCCTAAAAGCAGAAAAATTATGAATTTTATTGTTTTAAGTCAAGTAATAAATTAACATCATGTGTTGAGATGATTATTTTAATTATATGCCCAATATTATGCACTGTTTTGCACTTTCCAAGTGAAACCAGCTTCATATCCATGTTGGCGTATGCTTTACAAAAACTATTGATATTTTGTATGGTATTGGTGCCTTCCATTTATATTTACAACAGTTTTAGCAGAGCCATAACTAGGGTAAGATGAAGGGGCAGCTACGCTGAGTGCAAGGAGTTAGGGGGTGTGACTGATAGTTGCCAATGAGACATGAGTGCTGCACTGGCATTTATTTAAGAAGTTGTGGGTGCTATTGTGGCTTCTTATATAAATGCCAATATTGCATTCTGCAGTTGCACCGGTATCTAAAACTAGGTCAGTGTTTCACATTGAACTGTAACTGGAGCAAGCTCTTTGCTACATTTACAGTTCATTATGTGTTTAAACTAGAATCCCTGATAAAATCCCATGTCATCAAAGGACAGACACATAGACTTGGATAACCCAACTACAAATAGGGAGCACCACACCAACATACAAAACATCATCAACTGAGCAATAAAGAGGCCAAATCCAAATGTCTCAATAAAAAATAAACCCCTCCTTTTGCAGCAAGCATTATATCAAGTGCCATTCGATTCTGTAACACCACAGTTCACATTTCAGTCATTTCTCGATTTGCCATCCTGATGTGATGTGAAGTTTCATTGGCCACCTCCTGTAGAATTTGGGCAAGTATAGTGATTTCAAACATTGTCCTTTTCACTCCTTACCCAGGATTAAAAATTGAAAATACTTGCTCAGTCCAGTGGATTGCTCGCTTATTTTTCAGTCTACCTGCTGGTGGATGTTCAAAATGTTGAATAGCAGGAGTAATATAGCCTACAAAGCAACATCCAGACCAGTCTGTAGGCAACCAGGGGTAGGCATGATCACCACAGATGTAGTAACAGTCACTTATGCCCATGCCACGCCCCCAGTCATAGCTTTTTAAGTGCAAAGAGTTTAACAGACTTTCATGCCTGGTGTCATTACATTTGCTTTTTTCTACTGGTACAGTCCCATTTCTGGCATAACATGTGTCTCCATGTTGTGTGGTTGCAAGTTGAAGAGACACAACCTTTGAAAAACCAGTTAAATTACACCAGGTTAAGTTTATGTCATTAAGGTCCTTTTCAAATGACACCTGTGATGCAGGGATAGGAATCATTGGAATCCCTGCCTTGGAATGATGAGGTATATACAAACATATCCAACAGTTTGTTTTGTTTAGATTTTTGACATATTGCCAAAGGACCAGCAAGAAACTGTTTTTTCTTGACCAGTTTATTGAAGGGAACAGCAGTAGAAACAAAGCAAAAGTACCTGTTGTCACTGGATTCATCATGGACTGCTACTGAAGTTGACCTTCTCACTGGGCAGATGATTTATCTGTCACACCTTGATCTCCCTCTGTTGGCTGCGATGATTCATCTGGGGTCCCTACATGACAGGTCTTCTTGCAATGAGATGAATGGATCCATGTTGGTAGTTCTGCACAGCGAACTGCGGTTAAAGTGGTGAGTAGGACCTGGAAAGGACCCTTCCACCTCGGGCTCAGGCAGTTTTTCCTCTGAAAAGCTTTCACATAGACCCAGTCACCCAGTTGTAGTTGATGACAGGGTTGGTCAGGAGGCTTTGGTAATGCTGCCCTTACTGTTCGATGATATTGCTGCAAAATTTTGAGGAGTCTCCTACAATAAAAAAATCATAGCATCATCTGACAAAGTTAAATTGGCATTTTCCACTGGAGGGGTAGCTGAAAGGGCCATGGGTCTCCCCATTAATATCTCATATGGACTCAATTTCCTGGTGGCATTCAGTGAGGGCCTCATACTTATCAATGCTAAGGGAAGGGCTTCGGGCCACTTTAAGTGGGTTTCAGCACAAATCTTCAAAATTTTATTTTTAAGGGTCCTGTTTACCCTTTCCACTAATCCAGATGACTGGGGATGGTTGGGACAGTGAAGACTCAACTTAGCATTAAAAGCTTTACAGAACTCTTTAAACAGATTATTATTAAAATGAGTTCCTGGTCAATGTTAACAATACTGAATACACCGAATCTTGGTATATAATCAGATAACAATTTTTTAATAACTGTGACTGCATCTGTTTTGCAACATAGGTAAGCTTCCATCCATGCTGAGAACATACACACTACCACCAAATAAATTGTAAATTGTTAGTCTTAGGCATCTGGATGAAATCCAGCTGTATATTAACACAAGGTCCCCAGGGTGGAGGTAAACATGCAGATTTGCTGTTGGCATGTTTGCTTATGTTATATTTCAAACAAATACTACAATTTTGTACATACTGAAGTATCAAAGAGGAGACATGATGGGCATACCAACTTCGGGTAATTTGATTAAATAAAGATGTCTTACCTGTATGGGCCAGTAGATGATATGCTCTTACTAGCTAAGGTAGCAAAGAGGCAGACGCCACCAGTCAGCCGTCCGGATGTCGCCATATGCCATCAGAGGATTTTCTACATCCATCCTTGAGCCACCTCAGAACTTCTCCCTGTGATGCTTCAGCTTGAAAGGCTGACAATTTTGCAAAATCAAACACATCATTACTGTTGTAGTTTGTTGCTGTCAACATACAAAGATGTTTACAACAATTTACTACTGCTTGTTTAGCAGCTTGGTCTGCTAAGTTGTTACCGTTTGTAACCACGTTTAACCCCTTTTGATGTGCACAACATTTGATTACAGACAGCTTTTTCGGTAACAAAAGTGCATCTAACAATGATTTTATGTACCCTGAATTTTTCATTTGATTTCCTGAAGAGGTTAAAAACCCTCTCTCTCTCCAAAGTTGCCCAAAGTCATGTACCACCCAAAAAGCATAATGGCTGTCTGTAAAAATATTGGCCACCTTATTTTTGGCTAACTCACAGGCTTTTTGCAAAGCTACTAGCTCAGCTATTTGAGCAGAGTGAACACCCTCTAATCTTTGTTGCAACAATATTGTTTCCTCGGTGCAGATTGCTATTCTTGAGATCAACTTTCCTGTTTGATCTCTTCATCAGGAACCATCCACAAACAGATGCATGTCAACATTGGGTATAGGAGTGTCCTTTAAGTCCTCCCTAGGAGAAAGCAGATAGTTAGTTACACACACACAATCATGCTCTTCAGCATCCTCAGCAGTAGACAACAGAGATGCAGGATTTAGAACAAGACAGCAGATCAGAGAAATAGAAGGATCAGAAAGAAGTATAAGTTCATATCTAGTTAGACGTGCAGTCGACAGTAGTTGAGTTTTCATTTTAAGCAAAAGAGATGATACAGAATGAGGGACAGCTACTGTGAGATCATTCCCTAGCACCAACGATTGTGCCAGATTAACTAGAATGGCAGCAGCGGCAACTGCCCTTAAACAAGTTGGAAAACCTTTTGCAACAGAATCAAGTGCTGTGCTGTAATAAGCCAATGGACGATAGCTGTCCCTGTGTTTTTGGGCAAGTACTCCTTGTGCGAATCCATTTCTTTCATGACAAAATAAAATAAAAGGTTTATTATAGTCTGGTAATCCTAAAGCTGGGGCAGTAGCTAAAGCTTGCTTCAAGTTCTGAAATGAATTTTCCTCTTCACTATTCCAAAGGAGAGGCTCTGGTGTATCCTGCTTTAAAAGATTTGTCAAAGGTTTGGCAATTTCTGCATAGTTAGGGATCCACTGTCTGCAGTATCCTGTCATACCTAGGAAAGACCTAAGCTGTCTCTGAGTAGTCAGATGTGGGACCTTAGATATTGCATCAATACGAGATGGTAACACTTGCCTGCTACCCTGGGATATTAAATGACCAAGATAACGTACCTGAGATGACCACAATTGCAGTTTTTCTCTAGACACTTTGTGTCCCTTTTCTGCAAGGATAGTCAGAAGATGCAAGGTATCCTGCTGACATTGCTGAAAGGAGTTTGATGCTATTAGTAAATCATCTACATATTGTCCTAAAACAGACCCACTCGGAAATGTCACATTCTCCAAATCTCTTTTTAGAATTTGAGAAGATAATGAAGGAGATTCAGTATATCCTTGTGGCAACCGTGTCCATGTATATTGCTGTCCCTGATAAGTGAAAGCAAACAGAAACTGACTGTCAGGGTGAATAGGTATAGAAAAGAATGCTGAACATAAATCTGTCACAGAAAAGTAACTAGCTGTAGGTGGTATGCAACTCAGTATTGTTGCTGGATTTGGAACAACAGGAAAAGTAGGTAGCACTGCATTTTTTGCAGCGGCGCAGTGGTGCAGCGGTTAATGTTGTCGCCTCACAGCAAAAGGTTCTCCAGTTCGATTCTCGGCTGGGGTGCCGTTTGCATGTTCTCCCTGTGTCCACGTGGGTTTCCTCCGGGTACTCCGGTTTCCTCCCACAATCCAAAGACATGCATCTGGAGCATTTCTCTCCGGGCTTCCGCTGAAAACAGGCTCTGTGGAACCTAGTCGGACTTTCCCAGTCAACAAATGTTAAATAAATAAAAAATATTAAGTCTTGGACAAATCTATAAGTATCCTTTCCTGGCATTTTCACTGGAAAAATAGGAGTATTACAAGGGCTTTTAGCTAGTATTATTATTCCTTGATGTATTAGAGACTGAATTACAGGCTTGATTCCCTGCTCTGCTTTTGGCTTTAGTGGATATTGCGGAACTCTGGGGAGAGATTTTGATGGATTTAATTTTATTTTTACTGGTTCTGCTGATTTCAGTATACCTACTTCATTTGCATGCTTACCCCACAAGTTGACAGGTACCTGCTGTAGTAACTCTCCATCTGTCTGTATGCTTCCAAAAGGCTGTTCTTCAGCTTCTGCTAAAACTGCCAATACTTACCCCTCTGATTCTGTTGAAACATTTAGATACACCCCTTCTGGGGTACAATAAATAGTACAACCCAGCTTACATAACAAATCTCTTCCTAGTAAGTTTACTGGTGCAGTAGTACTCAGAAGAAAAAAATGCTTTTCTTCAATCGGACCTAAAAAAATGGGGATAGGTTCTGAAACAGGATATGTAACCATAGTATGTGTTACTCCAACTGCTTTTACTTACTTTTATGATACTGGTATTTGACTATCGGAAGTAATTTTTAGCACTGACCTAGTAGCTCCAGTATCCACCAGAAATGGGGTTTTCTTTGAATTTATTTTCATCTTACAGTAGGGCCCATTTTGATCTATTGGCAGTAGAGGGTTAAGATTCCCTTCTATATTATTTTTTTTGGCCTAGTCAGTATGGAGCTTCTTGACTCCTTCCAATCTGAAGAGGTGGTGGAGGAAAAACTGCATTATTATAATTTGGTTGCCACTCAGTCCAAGTGTACTGGAATCTTTGCATTTGCCTGTGTGGGCACTCCCATCTCCAATGTCCTGCCTCCCCACAATTAAAGCAAGATTTATTAGATGAAGATGGAGGGGCACTGCCAGCTCGTTGTTGCCAACCAGCTGCACCTTGTTCCCCTCAACTAGTACTTTTGCTAAATCCTCTAGCAATTCCTTTACCGCTTCCCCTACTTCTACCTCAACCCCTTGGGTTTTCCAGCCCCTTGGGTTTTCCAGCTGCCTGATTTGTAAAGTTAACAGCTTATCCTCAGTATCCTTCCTTCGTTTTTCCTGATACTCTGTACAGTGATTTGCAGCACTTAATAAAAACTCTTAAGTCCTTCCCTTGCCAGTCTATGAGCACCTGCTTTATTTAATTTTGTACAGGGGCTTGCAGACCCTGCACAAAGGCTGCTGCAATAGCTGGCTTAGCTTTCTCTTTTGGGTCTGGTATTCGTGAATGTCTAGCAAATACTGTTTTAAGGCAACTCAAATAGTCTGCAGGGGCTTCCCCTTTATTTTGTTTACATGCCTGTATTTTAGACCATTCAGTCCTAACTTGACACACATCTGTAATCTTGTTTAACAATGCTATTATCTATTAATGCATTTCCTATGAGAGTGAAATCTATTATTTCAGCCTTTTCCAGTAACTGCTTTCTTATTTCATCTGAAGTAACTACTCTCAGCAGTTGATTTAAATCTGTCAAAGTAGGACTGTAACATTCTATTATAGTTTTTAATTCTTCTTTGAATTTTAATGGATCTTCTCAAACATTTGGAATTTTTTTAGACATAGTATGCAAATCAGCAGGGGTCGAAGGATGATGTACAAGTTCTCTATTGTTAGCCCCCAAAATTTCCCTGAGAGGTGCCAATAGATCCCCTCCAGAGGTTGTAATCTCTTCTTCTTGTACTCTGTCATGTGAGTGTATATGGTAAGATACAGGAGTGTCAAATAATACTAATGTCCTTGTTGGGGAAGTAGAAGCTATCTGAGAAGGATAGGAAGAAGACCCCCCCCCCCTTGACTGCAGATGCCTGTTCAGAAGATGAAGATTGAACAGGGGAACCAGCCTGAGCTGTACCAGTATCACGTGAACTGGGTGTCCAATGGACAGTAGACTGAAAGGTAGGAGTCTGAGAAACAACAGAGTCTTGTACAGGAGGTACCCGTACTGGTGCATATGGGGGTGGGGGTGCAGTAGCTACTGGAGGATTATCATCCTCTTCAGAAGTTTATGCTTTTTGGCCATCCTCAATTTGTTCCAAACTTGCTAAGACAGGATAAAGGGATCCCTTTTTACTGGTCTGTACTGCCTTTTTAACCTCTTTTACTTGTTGCAACAATTTCTTATTAACATCCTGCAACCCTTTTAATGCTGAGTCCTTTTCCCTTTTAAGTGCTTCACTGTGCCAAGAACAAAATGCTGTCATTTGTTCCCCACTTACTTTGCTTTTCTTTTCTTCCAAAATACCTTTCAGTGTCATCAATTTAGCCTTATCTTAAGTTCTATTTAATGGAAATACTCCACCAGCACAATTCTTAGTAAGTTGAAACCAGTCATGCAAATATTTACAACTTTTCTTCCCATAGTTGAAATACATAAAATATGCAGGTGTTCCCTTTTCAGGGATTTGATCTTGCTTGCTTATCTTTGCTCCCATTCTTCTTATTTTATAAATCAGTAATAAAAATGTTAGGCTTACCTTACAACTCCTGGATCCTGGCAATTCCGAAGACAGAAAATAACTGTAGTAATCCACACACCATACAGGGAGGGAAAGGTAGGAAGTCTGTCGGTGTGCAGCAACAGAGGAGATGTTTTGATCAGCCTTTTCTCATAGCGCCCCCTTGCTTTTGTCCCTGCGTGAGCTCAAAAGTTACAGCTCCAGCATTGAGGTCAGGATAACGGGGCGGATAGGTACTGTGTCCAGAACTGACCACTCTTTCGGACCCTCTGAGGGTACTTTCACACAAACACACTGTTGAGTCCCAACGTGCTTTTGGGCTTATGAATTTATTTTAACAACACATACCTCTACATCCTATCATGTAGTAGGCTCATGAATTTGTTTTAACAGTATATAGTCTATGTCCCAATCATGCTATGGGCTCATGAACTTGTATAATTTACATCCCAATAAATGCAGTGGGCTCATGAACTTGTTTTAACTTTACAGTCTACGTCCCAATCATGCGGTGGGCTCATGAGCTTGTTTTAACTTTACAGTCTATGTCTCAATCATGCGGTGGTCTCATGAACTTGTTTTAACTTTATTTTTAGCTTTTAACTTTTTCTTTTCTTTCTCTCATCATACATTCATACATTGACAGAATAAAAACATCTCATACTTCTTACCTTTCAATCCCGAGGGTACCACCCTCGACACAAGGCTTCTCCTTGTGTTAATTTGTCTTTTACTGTATGTGCACATACATTTACTATACTAATTTACTGTGGGGTCCTCCCACTATTACTTGTATATCATACAACCACTCAGTCAAACAAAAACACAGTCATGTACTTATACTACAAACACAGTTATGCACTTATTCTAAAACACAGTCATTCACTTATTCTACATTTTGCTAAAATTGTTTAAAAGGGAGAAAGGAAAAAAAAAAACACAAACCAACCCTTTTCCCTTACAAAACAGTTTCCCTACCAAAGCTAGTATGTCTGCACACCCTGAATAGCTGCACATCTGAGTCTCTGACTATTCCATGCAAAGCAGTGTGGAATTCACAGAAAATCTGTTATGGGCCCTATTCCAGAACTGCCCTGCAGCAATACCAAAGTTCAGATCCAGAGAACGGCACCAAATTGTTAAATTCATAAATAAATAACATTAAGAATTTACCTTATATGTCTTTAGTTAGGAACAACACTTCAGGATGTGCAAACAGAAATTTTATTCTTACAGCGCTGGGAGTTAGCCTTCATAATTCTTGATGAAGCATTCTCACTTTACATACAAAAATTGTAATTTTATACATTTTCTTATCAAACTGCTCATGCAATTTCATGATGTTATAATGACTGTGTCCTATAGAAAACTTTGCAAATGTTCTCATTCCTCATGATTTTCACCTTATGCTTCACGTGAACACCTTCCTATACATGATTCACCTGCTTCCAAAGGATCTTGTTTCTGACCTTGGATGTTTCAAACCTGCTCTAGCAACAATGCACTCTTAGCCTGGAGGAGTCAGGCTAACAAATTCCTTTTTGTATAACTACATGTCTCACTTCATGCAACACGTACTATTCTCTCTTATTACATACTAAAAGAATGCAGTTAAAAAAAAAACAGCAATACTGTAGCTTATGAAGCTGTATTTTTCCCAGCCCTGCATACAAATTATATTTGCTTTTTAAAAATCATATAATAGCATCATTAATAAACTGAAATTAATATACATTTTAATAAGCTGGTCTTATCCCATAACAACATGGAGATCAATACTTTCCCCAATAGTTTCCATTTTTATAAATAAAACACCCCTTGATCTACCCCAGTCGTGACTCATCTTATATAAAAATGGCATGGTTATCTAGAAATTTAGCTGAGCACATCAGGTAATGCAAACCCAAGTACAAACTGACCTTCTGGATCTAAACTAATGGCTCTCCTCCATGAAAGTGCTACTTAATTCATCCCCTCTTAAAAAAAAAAAAAAAAAAAAAAAAAAAAAACAAAGTCCATACTCTTTGGTTCTAAGAAAATACTTTCCAAAGCTTTCTCAAGCTTTTGGACTAGACAACAAGCTTATCAAGTCCACCACTTTACTCAGATAGCTAAGGACCTGACTCAATCAATATCTCATCTTTCAGGAGCATATTCAAAAACTTAGATCTAAACTCTGCTACCCTCTTTTATGGACTTTGAAAGGCACTCATTGTAAAACTTTTCCTGCTCACACAATTTGAGCATGGCTTACCCTTGTTTGCCACCTCCTCTAACAAAAACACATCACGTAATTAACACTACTCTTCACAAGGTTAATGTTTTCTCATGCTAGGTGAGGAAGTAAACCTATATTTTTTGTCTGTGAGTTGCTTAAACTGTCTGTTTACCTGCTTCACTTTTTCTGTTTTAAGAAATATGCTTGGCCTGGTGTTTTGTTTTATGTGTGAGACAGACACTTAAATTATTTAGGCTGCACATTTCACATGCTCTATTTTTTCATTGGTTAATTTGTTTCTTGGGTGTTACCTAAATACATAGGGGATTTCTGTGTCTTTGTCTTTCCTAATAAGACCCAAAGCCTGCAAAAACTACAAGCATTGTTGGTGACTTCTTGCTGGGTGAAAAAAGAAAACATATTTTTTGTCCATGAGTCAATTAAACTGATATAGCTACTTTCTGTTTTACCTGCTCCATTTTGTTTTGTGTTTTAAGAAATCTGCTTGACCTGGTGTTTTGTTCTATGTGGGAGATAGACAGTTAAATTATCTAAGCTGCACATTTCAAGTTTTTTTCCATTGGTTTATTTGTTTGTTGAGTGATACTTAAATACATGGGAATTTTTGGGTATTTGTCTTTTCTGATAAGACTGCAAGCCTGCAAAATCTAAAAGTATTGTTGGTGACTCCCTGCTAGTGATTTTTTCCACCAGCTATCCCATTTCTTGATCTGCTTTTTTTAAACTTGGTGATTTTAAGCTGCCTAACCTTACTGTAAATTGAGCTTTATAAGCTCCTTCCTTTTTATACTGCTGTTTATGTATTGAGCTATTTATTTGACTTTCCTTGTGCTTATTCTGAAAAAAGTGCATTTTTGCCTCTCATTGTTCTATCGATTTATTTGGTCTGAATTCATTATCTAGCTAGCTGTTGGATAAAGTAGTGAATTGTTACACTCTGGCAAGCACTTTTCTGTGTCTTTGCATCAAAAGGTCAGTGGATTTTCCATTTAGTGGCACTGGGTTGTAGCCTGGTCTGTATAGATTTGGGAAACACACCAGAGATTCCTTCATGTCGCTGCTTTATTGGCTTGATGGTTTATTAATCAGCTTATCTTGTTTTTAGTGCCTTTATATATTCTATACAATTCAGTGGCTCTTGACTCATTTCTACAAAGTGAAGTACTTTTATTGAATAATCACAGTTTTATAAGCTGTTTAAAGTACACTACCTTATCTGTATCTTTAAGTTTGTTTGTTGTAGCATTTACTCAGGACATTCCTTCCCTGTGCTTTTGCATTAGGAGGACTCAGATTACTCATCTATTGGCAATAGGTGTTTACCTGGTCTATCTGAGTTGGGAAGCACACAACAGGGGTCTAAGTGTAGTTACTGTATTGGCCAGAGGGCACAGTCAGTTTTCTGTATTTCCAGTGCTGGTATAAATTTGGAACATTTGCACCGAGCTGCACACTGTGCCAGTGCCCTGTACAGATGCAAACATCTGGAAACCTTGCTGTACTGTGCTAGTTAACTTCTTATAGCATCCAAGACTATTGCTGCTCAAAGAGCATCTGATTTGCTGGGCAGCATTGCTGGTTAGGTTAGCTGCAGATTACACCACATAAGCATCCTCCCCTAATCCGGTTACAAACACCCCCCACTCCTACTCCTTTCAAGTACACATTAGGACCTGCAACCATGGATGGGCACTCTCCTGCTATCTCCGCATCCAGCTTGGTGGACATGGGTATCCTGAGGCAATGTAACAATTGCCTTATGTACACTGACAACCACTTAATTCTCAAACAGACAAATACAGTATGTGAGAGATGTAGTTACACATTGACTTTGGAGGCTAGACCCTCACATACAGACACAAAAAGCAGCAAACAGTTTGTCAGCAGCTCACACACATCACTCACCGCACCCACAAAGGACCACACACATAGATCCACTTATGTGGGGGTAGTCACATGTAACTTACCCAAACCTCAAAGGCCACTCAGGTGCAGTCCTCAGGAACTCCACATGTACACAGACAAGACAATCCCCAACACAGCACATAAAGTCACATCTCATTATTTTCAACTACTAAGCCCATAAGGTGAAACACTCCATGACCCAATATTCTGGTCATAGAAGATTCCATTGTGAGACACACTGATGTCTCTCTTACCAGGCTGTATAAGGAGATGGTTACAGTTAGTTGTCTATCGGGGTCCAGGATTCACCAGATCATGCAAGCACTCAGGTCACGTACTCCTAAGCATCAGTATGACTTAGTCATATTCCATGAAGACATGAATAACCTGAGAAGTACCTCCTTGGACTATATGAAGATTGAGACATGGCTGAGCTCTCAGAATATGTGTCACAGGCAGGTATGAGCTTAGCACTGAGCAGCATTCTGCCATCTCCAAGGATGATGCCACAATACCAGCAGAGAATGATCAATTTTAACAATTGGCATAGCTACTGGTATCATTTCAAAGGGGCCCAACACTTGTCACCCTGGGACGACATGGTTGATAGGCCATGCTGCTTTGCCAGGGGTGGTCTTTACCTGTCACCTTTAGGCTTTTGTATATTGGCCAAAACATTATCCACCCCATAGTGCCTTTTTTATGTACTGCCAAACAGGCAAACCTTCCAACTTAACAAAAGCTACTCAGGACAAGCTAAAGGTGCTACTGCTCAATGCTAGGAACCTCAACAAGAAACTGCACTCCCTGGAAGCTTTCCTCACCCTGGAGAATGCTAATGTCTGTGTAATTACTGAAACATGGTTCAAAACCATGGAAAACACTCCAGAAGTGCATGGCTATAATGCCTTTCATACATTCCAACCACCCACTAAACATGAAAGACCAAAAGACAGAGGTGTATCTATCTAAATAAAGGATAAGCACACCCCAGTTCTGGTCAAACAAGTATGATGTGTTTCAGCGACTCCATGTCCAACCATGGGAAAATCCATTACCGTATTCTTGCTAGCTACAGGCCCCCCACTACAAACCATGAATCCCATACTTCATACCTGAAGTTACTGGAATCATCCAGCCCAATGTCATACTCATGGGTGATTTTAACTACACTTCCATTAATTGAGAGGCATACAAGATGACTAATATGCAGGCCTAAAGATTTCTTGACTTTGTAAATTCAAATTCCCTGCAGCAGCTAGTCTGCAGTCTTTCCAGGGTTATACATTTACTAGATCTGGTACTCACAAATATGAGACAGTCCTGGACCCGCCTAGTGTTATGTCTTCACTGGTAAGATCACCAAGCTGTTTCACTTGAAATAAAGGTAAAACTAGTCCCCCCACCTAACCCCAAAAACTTTAAGAACTTCTCTAAGGTGAATTGCACCCTGTTAAGGGATGGCAGAGCTATTTTCCAAGCTCTCCCAAACATAAGAAAACAGAAACCTATGCAAAACCATACACAAAAGCCCTGTATGACCATATAAGCAACTGCATAGAAACAGCAGTACAAGACCAAAATAAACTGTGGTCAAACTGCAAAAACAAGACATCTTGGTGGGCCCTTGGTATTAAAAGGTTGTACAGCAAAAGAAAGACAATCCTGAGAAGTAAGAGGGAATATGCACAACAGAGCAACAAGTCCCTCATTAGTCTAAACAAGTAAATCAGGGAACTAGCCAAGCCTCAGAAAGCAGACTTTGAGGTAAAAATAGCCTCCAGAGCTAAGAATAACCATAAGGCATTTTTCAGTTATGTATAGGATGTTAAGGGCAATGCTCAACAATGTGCAGAATTAGTTGTAGATGGCATCACCTATACTCAGCCGGAAGACATAGCATATCTGCTAGATGACAAATTCAGCTGAAATTTCACCTTCCTATCACCCCCAGTTATCCTCCAAGAAATGCCCTCCACCACTCCACCACCAATTATCACCAAAACATAGGTTGCAATTGCAACTGTGATCTATAAAGCTAAAAACACAGCTTCAGTGGGACTTGATATCAGCAAACTGAATGATAAAAATTTATATCAATTGTTTACTGAAAATATGGCAAATGTTTATCTGTACCTTTGAGGAGAATGTTGTCATAATGCCTTATCTTTTGCTTTTGACAAACATTTTTGAAATTGTATTATAATAAGCACTAACTGTTAAATTGATGAATTATTTTTGACAAATCCACCAGCTCTTTAAAGGCACAAAGGAGATATTTTTCATTTTTATAATAATTGCGGATAAGATAGGAATATTGCAGATTCGCTGAAGTTCCAATGCTGGTTTCAAAACACATACAGAATTGTATGCTTTTAGTCAAATATCATATAATAGACAGAGTTATATTAATTTGTATGGATGCCTGGATGCCAGATATTGTGCTAATAAGTACTATCATGTTATTCCTGGTTCAGCTTATTGAATATATAATGTGTAAGAAATGTACTGTCTTTTAGAAATTGTTTACAGCTAGGTATTTACATTGGATCTACATAAGCTTTGTCTCTAATTTTCATACCATCAACTTCATAAAAATAAATAAATAAACAATTTTGTTGTTCAAAGTTCAGACTTTACAGTATATCATACCTGGATTTTGCAAAGAGGAGAACTACTAATTTGTATGAAGTAACTTTGCATTTGAGTTACAGAGGCTAAGCTTCATGGAAAAGACTGAATTTGTTTGGCATCCCAGCATTTCCATTTATTGCTTTGCTCTAAGTGCTTCTTCACAGAAAGGGCTGGTTACAATGTAAGAGGGTCTCTACGACTCAATACCCTTAAGCTGATGGATAGTGAATATATATTACTTCAGGGATTCAATATAAAGGATTAAACTGATTTATCATGCAAAGGTATTCATAAACAGATATGGCTGGGAGAAAGAAAGAAAGAGAGAGAGAGGCTGGAGAAGTGACTGGCAGAGGAATGCATAATGATCGCTACCACTATACTGCATTTTTAATTAATTTTGTATAGGAATCTATATTTTATTTATAAAGCCTCATCCATAGAAATATATATTTTACTATACATTTTTCATCTTTTTATTGAGTAATAATTTGATTTGCTTATTTTTCTAAGCTTCAAAAGTTTTTTTTATTGTAGTCAATTTTATGATATTCATAAGAAAAAGAACAGCTGAAAAATAAATGTTCAAAATGCTTCACATTCAACAGAATACATTATATTCAAAACATATGAACACATTGTGAGTATCTGGCTTGCATGTGTGTCAGCCTGCATGCTTAGAAAGCTGCCCCTGAACATTCTTGATGTATATAGACATGCATTTTCCCAGTTATGGGCTGCAATTCTTTTGCAGCAAATTGTACTGTAGCAACAGGGAGAGGTCCTGTAAAAATATTGCTCACTGAGAAACTAAAACAAAGAAATCTTCTTAACAATTATCCACTGGTTATAATGCATGCTGCAAGTCTGCTTGTCTTATATGTCACTTAAGTGAGTCTCAGTTTACAGCCTAGGATGATACTGAAAATGAAATGCTCCTGTAAACCAGTCTGCTTTTCAGATTTGCAAATATAACAATTAATGACTAGAGATCATTATTTTTACCCTGGTGCCTTGAATGATAATATACTGCTATCATTTTACATAACATGCAAACACTTACTTTATAGGAAGATTTATACTAATGTATAGCTGCCCTGAAAATGATTATGGTGACAATATATATTATGAAATAAATAAGTAATTCAATGTTAAAGCATTTTCACATTTTATACTACTTCACTAACTGCGGTGGTGGTGCTGCGGTAGCGTTGTCGCCTCATAGTAAGTCGTTGTCCTGTTCGATTCTCAACTAAAGCGTCTTCTGTGTGGAGACATGCGTGAATGGGCGTACCTTCGTTGAAGGTTGTGTGTCAGGGCTGGCAACTCGGCATGTAAAAATCTACTGCCAATCATTAGCGGACCGGAGTTCCGCTGTGGCGACCCCTAACCGGGAAAAGCCGAAAGACACAACATACTACTTCACTAAGTATTGCCATATAATAAAACAAACATCTCAATTTATTGTGATTTCCTGCTGACTGTTAAACCAGAGTAACTAGAAGGATAATCCATAGATTAATATGCCAAACATTCCCAAAAATCTAAAGAAGTATTGTACAGTCAGTATGGAACTATTTTAACCTTAATGGATCAAAATGTTATGCTGAATAAAAATACCTTTCTGAATTTATAACCTCAACCCTCAGCATCAGTAGATCTATTCCTGTTTCACCAGCAAAAGTGGTCATTAAAACTACTAATGTAGTTTCTATTTAAGGCATCTTCACCTACTAAGAATACAGAACACCTGTCCAAGCACAAATGATATAGAGACCTTTGGACTGACCATCATGGTAAGGCTAAACACAAAATCCATGATCCCCACCCACACAATCTCTATAATCATATTTTATATCAGCAGAAAAAAAAAATCTTGTTGATCATGACATTGAGGTGTTCCTTAGGGGATTTTAGGAATTTGTTGAGGTATATATAGAATCTACAAACACCTTCTCATTTTTGAGGCATTTCTGCTACCATGGGCTAGTCATGATAAAAAGTACAGGACTTGAATGTTCCACAGACAGCCTTCAATATAGTTCTGTGATATAAATATTGTTACATTACTGAATGGGATGCTGTATACTTCACTTCTTTCATCTTTGCATTATCGTTCTGATTATTCCTTCACTTAAGCAGTTTATCAGTAAAACCAGTACCTTTTCATCGCATTCCAATGTCCTTCCTTTCATTTCTGTAACAAACAAACAAAAGCCACAAGAGCCATTCCCACTTTTCCATACATATCGTTCCAGATATCTAGGGCTTTTTTATCAGATCTTTTCTACCTCACTACACACCGCAGCACATGCAGTTGGTTTGCTTATGTTCAGCTATCCAACATTTGTCATCATGCTACTAATCCTGCTTCTTTTCTCACTCTATCTGGTGGTCTGTACCACCAGTGCAGTAACCTCCATTTTCCTAGCAAATTTCATAACTCCTCCTAAAACACACTGATGTGTTATTTCTCATTCTTTCTTGCTCACCTTGTTCTTAAGTGATTCTTCATCTCTTCTGATTGACCCTCCATTGGTAGGAAAGATAGCTTTACAAATGAAACATCAACAAGTTTAAATATCAAAGACACAATGTGATGCAAAAAAATAAACAAAACAAAACAAAGCAAAAAAAATTGCAAATATGCATGTTGATAGGAAATTCATGAGATCCCAAATAAATATTGAAATACATCAAGATGAGGTGAAAGGGCATGGAATGCAAGAAATGAATAAGAGAAGGGGGTGGAATGGATGGGAAGTATAGGAGAGGACATGGTGAGTGACAGGCAAAGAGAAGAGTTGCATTAGTTAAGTTAATCAATAAATCAGAAACTTTATCCAAATATGGCAAGTAGAAACTACACAAGAGGGACAACACATTAAGGAAAAGACCTCCCTGTCAAGGATGCCTATTTTGGTAAAATATTTTCATCTTGATGGATACAGGTGAGTAATCTGGAGCAAGAGAGATCAGATAGGGACTTTCAAATTGAAGCAATTTATGCTATGACTATTGCAGATAACTAAAGTATCCAATGTATGTGTAATGAATTCTGAAGCTGAAATAATGGATCAAACCCTGCCCATAAAAGGGACTTAATACGTAGTAAAGATTGTCCAAAATGCACAAAGTCAAATAAGCTCTCACTCTTTTGCCACTTTCTCTCTTCCATCTAAATACTTAAAATAACTTATTCACAGCTCTCTTAATTATCCTGAAGATCACCCATGTTCCCTTACTTAACTTACTTACAACTTCATCCATTTAAAACCACAGTTCTCAAGCTCGGTTACAATCTTTGCTAAGCTCATGTCTGCAGCCTTTTTTCCATATAACCTGGCATCATTAACCCCCCCCCATCCTTCTTTGCAACTTGCATCCTCTTTCTAACAATCCTATCCCTCTTCTATATCTATCTATCTATCTATCTATCTATCTATCTATCTATCTATCTATCTATCTATCTATCTATCTATTCATATGTGTTTAAAACTTTCGGTATATCCAGAATAATTTTATCTTTTGGACTAATACTTACATGCCTCCATGCCTTCACATGTACATGGTATGAAGAAATATCAAAGTCCTTATTACTTTCAGCTGCCACGTTGAGGAAGACAACCTACCTGATCAACTGTTCAATATCTCTGTTACTTTCTCTTTCACAGCTAGCCAGGTATTTCCCCTTATTTCCTGAAACCCAAGATAGTTATCCCCTCCTTTTAACTATGGCAGTCCTATTTGTCTTCAGTGTTCTTCTCCCACTTTTACTACTAATAACTTCTTAGGATGAAACTTCAGTCTTGACTCCACCTGAAATCTTTTAAAATCATCCAAAATTCCCAGTAGTTTTTTTCTCAATTTAACTGGTAAAATCAAACAGTCATGTGCAAAATAATGCATACCCCCCAAAAAATACCTTACCCCTTCTAACCTTCTCTATATCCACTGGACTACATCTTTAATATTCACCAAAAATATAATTAGAAAAATGTGTAATCCTTGCATTGACCCTTTTGTAACATAACTCTGTTTGATCTATAATCATTAACCAAAATTTGTACCCATGATTTCCTATATAATGGTTTTATCCCACTCAGCCAGTTACACCCCCCTGCACACACACAGACTCTTCTTGGCTCAGCAATTGAATTAGAAACTCTAAGTCTACATTGTCAAATGCCTTTTGAACATTCATTAATAAAACTCACTGCCTCTACTTTATCTACCAACAGTTCAGTTCACCAGTGATCTGCTAATAAACCTTACCTGCTCCTCTCAAATTATTACTGGCAAATACTGCTCAAACCTACTAACTAAATATCTAGAAAAAGTCTTGATAGCTGCATTATGCACGGAGTCCAGCCTAAATTACCATCAACATTTCTTCTCTCTCTTGACATTGTATAACACCATCACAGTTGCCTTGTACATAGACTCAAGCATCTCCTTTCTAGCCAACATTTGATTTAAAACTCCAGAAAACGTTCTCCTTAACCTGAACTTTTCCATCTCTTTCTCCAGATTAAATTTTGACCCCTACTCATCTCTTACACAATCTCTCATAGAGTCCCCAAAATAAATTCCCAGTCTCTTTCATCTTATGAACCAACATCCTTTCCCAATCTAATTTCCCTTACCCATACCTTATTTTTTGAGCTTTCAGTTTTCAACACAACAATTTAACAACTACCTGTCCTCATCCAATCATCTCACACACCTAGCCAGTTCAATCTTAAGACTGACTACTTTAGTTCTCTTACCTGCAACCATTTTTTGAGCTTTCAGTTTTCAGCACAACAATTTAACAACTACCTCTCCTCATCCAACCATCTCACACACATAGTCAGTTCAGTCTTAACACTGACTACTTTAGTTCTCTTACCTGCAGCCTCAAGCTATCCATGCCTTCCTCAGTGCTGTCTTCCATATCTGTCCTCTTCCTTACTCATTTACTCAGAGTTGCTCATAACTTTGAAATAATGCCAGAGACTTTGAGGAATTTTGTTTGCATCTGGAGGTATCCTTGGCAAAAAAATTAAGTATTATTTTGCACTTACATTGCTTGTTTTCATTATATTGTGAAAGATTTCTGTGCTATTTATTGTTTTTCCTGCACTTGCTTAAGAGTTTTAAGTTGCATATTTAAATGCTGTATGGGCTGTTGTTCTGCATTTAAAGATACGGAGTATCTACTTTTTCTCTGTGTTTTTAGGCATCTGTTTTGTGGTTCCCTAACACATGGGTTCCACACCAGGCATTTTACTTTAAGAGAATCAAAGTCTGCACTCTTGTGGCAGAAGAGAGCTGATGTCACCTATGAGTTGCAGGTGGATAGATTATTGTGTGCTTATCAGATTGGCCTTAGGGCATAGCTAGTCTAAACCTGCTTTTATTCCTTCTCGTATATAAGCCTTGCATTTACACAAAGCTGTTCTTCATGCAGCAGCGGTTAGTGGTGTCCTGTATATATGCAATCACCAGAAATTGCATTTTTACCTATAAAAACTACCCCAGAAATTTACCTCAGTTCTACACTACTTTAGCAGCAACTAGTTTGCATGCTGAGTAGCACTGCCACATTGCTGCATTTAGTTATGTCTAGATTACATTATTACATTATTACAGCACCCAAGACCATTACTGTTCTAAAAGGAATTGGTTTTGGTGCTGGGCAGCATCGCTGGTTAGGTTAGCTGTAGATTACACCTAGTAAGCACCCATCCCTTGTCCATTTGCAGATAACTTGTACTATCTTCAATTGTGCACATTGGGACCTGTAACCATGGATAGGCACTTTCCTGCTAACTCTGCACCTAACTTGGTGGATATGGGTATCCTGAGGCAATGTAGCAATTGCCTTATGTACACTGACAACCACTTAATTCTCAGACAGACAAATACAGTATGTGAAAGATGTAGTTACACAATGTCTCCAGAGGCTAGACTCACATATAGATATAAATCACAACAAATGGATTATTAGCAACATACTCACATCACTCACTGCACCTGCAAAAGACCAGACATGTAGACCCACATATGTGGTGGTGCTCACATGTAACTTACTCAAACCTCAAAGGCCTCTCAGATGCAGTCATCAGAAACTATGCATGTACACAAACAGGACAACTCCCACCACAACACACAAAACCACATCTCATTGTGTGCATTTTAACTACCAAGCCTATAAAGTGTAACACCAAACAACTCAATATTTTGAGTCACAGGAGACTCCAACTGTGAGGCACACTGATGTGCGAGTCACCAATCTGGATAAGGAGAAGGTCACAGTTAGTTGCCTTTCCGGAGCCAGGATCAACCAGATCATGGAAACACTGATGTCACTAAACTCCAAGTACCAGTATGATTCAGACTGTGTGGGCATAAAGGAAGTTAGATATACCTCCCTGGACAATATGAAGAGAGAGATAATTGAAGTCTCAGATTATGTGTCACAGACAGTATGAGTCTAACACTGAGCAGCATTCTAGAATCTCTAAGGATAATGCCACAATGCCAACAATTACTGACTTTAATAATTGGCTTAGCTACTGGTGACATTTCAATGAAGTCCAATATTTGTCAGCCTAGGAGAGCATGGTTGACAGGTCTCACTGCTTTGTTAGGGATCCCCCTGGCTTTTGGATGTTGGCCAAAACATTATCTACCCCATAGTGCCTTTTTTTAGGCAGTACAAAACAGTCAAACCTTCCAACATAGCAAAATTTACTCAGGATAAGCTAAAGGTATTACTGCTCAATGCTGGGAGTCTCAGCAAGAAACTGCACTCTCTGGAAGGACTCCACACTCTGGAGAATGCTGACATCTTTGCAGTTAATGAAACATGGTTCAAAGCCATGGAAATCACTCTAGCAGCTCATGGCTATAATGCCTTTTATTTGTTCTAATCACCCACTGCACATGAAAGGGTAAAAGATGGTGGTGCATCTATCTATCTAAAGGATAAGCACACCTTCTGCACCATTTGTTTTACCATATGTTGTATCCACTGCCTATGTTTTATGTCTTATCAGTGTCCTGGATTTCACACCCACCTTGTCTGAATCTCCAAGTCTGCTACCTAATCCAGAATTAGCATGCTATGATCCAACACCTACCTCTCTTCCTCTCTCTCTCACTCTATTAATTGCATATCTTTCACCTCTCACATTGTCTGTCTACCCAATAAAAGTCTACAATCCAACATATATGATACATCTTATTCCTAGAAAATGTGTACTCCCTTCTTTTCCCAACCATCTGCAAACATCTACAAGATTAATTTTCTCCATATCTTTTTGTAATCCTTCCTTATACCCCGCATGAAATTTATGCTTTCCAAAACAATCTGTCTTTCCTAGGCTCCACCACTACATTGAAATCCACCCAAAATAACTATATGCCCACCTCCTTAATGCTACATACCATACCTATGCATTCCTCTATCACCTCACTCTTTTCTTCATTTGACCCATAAAATATGGCTGCTACAATGCTCTTTCCTTCTCTGTTTTGCCTTCCCATAACACACCTACCCTACCTCTTTTTTCTTCCCAGTCTCACATGTTAGTTATTATTATATGGTCTGTAACATTTACATTAGTATGGAATTTTTTTTTAATCAGGCTACTTAGTGTTTGACCATGGACTATTTCCTGAAACTGATGAAACTTCTTACAAGAGCAAAATCACTACAGTTTATATTGGATTTGATCCCCTGGCACTGCTTTCCATACTGGACCACTATTTAGGTTTCCGGATTGATTTCCTGTGCCCAACATTTATTGTTATGACATTGTGACCAGCCACAATCCAGAATTATCTTTAGGACAAAATTTTGACTTGGATAAGCGAGAGAATGACTACAGGGACATAATCATGCTGCCTACACAAAACACACTGCAGTTACATACAGACACCTGCCTGCTAACATTAAGACTCACTTTAAACTTTGGGATTCACTGCAGATAGTTGGCTGGCTGGCACTGGCCTGGGGAATCAGTTTTGCTTTCACAAGTAAAGTCGGATCTGTAAGTATGCTTTTTTTTTAAAGTAGAAATCATTAAAATTGTTCTAAACATGATATTTAGGAAATAAATGGTTGGTTCGCTTTAGCACACAAAGTCCTGTAATAATGTTCTCAGATATGGCAAAAGGATAATCTGTTCACTCACTTATATGACTTACATAAGATACTTGTTATGTGTTTTTAGTATTTTTAACTGGATACCCATGTATTTACCCAAGGTTTAAAGGGACTCAAAAACATCATAAAAGCAGGCTGCTCTTCACTTATGGTCTGAATGTAGACACTGATAACATGTACATGGACATGTGTTCACATTTGTGTTACCTTTTGTAAAGGGGAAGCAATTCATTTTTTCTATCATGGAATTAAGAAAATGTTTGTATTTTTAGGGACTAATGCAGTAGTAGGTTTTGCAACTTCCATTACCTTGTTTTTGCCTTGAAGATTCTCTGTAGTGATCTATATCCAATATGAAAATTATGGTGTTTCTTTCACTTAGTCCTAGGTCTGATTTTATCATCTGTTTTGCTGTGGCAACTGGCCCCAAGCCAATCTCAGCCCCAACCCTCTTTTGGATTACTATGAAACCTCCTGCACTCTGAGGCTGTTGCAAAGGATATACACTTAAAAGTTAAAACTCTACACTGTTAGATCTAATTATGTCTTCAGAAGAAAGCCCTTATCTAAGATAAAGCCAGATACTCTGAGAAGCATGGAAAGCACCAGACTTATCTTGATTTTGTTTCTGTATGGGACTAATTAATGACAGATTACTTACTTAGCTCTTCTGTCTTTACTTGGTTTTGGTCTGCTGAGATATGCATTAACAGGCAGTGCACCTAAGTATTGAAAAGGGGATTATTTTCAAACATTAAGGTCCTAAAGAGACTGAAATTGAGGTTAGCACCAACACCCTTTTATGCTGTTGTTGTTGTTTTATGTTTATTCCTGCTTAACAGCACCATAAGCAGGTAGGTATTTACAGAAGTTACCTGATGTGAACTCATTAGTGCAGGACTTAATTTATGTAACCGAGATATCTCACTTTGGTCTTGCATAGTTTACACTTTGGATCACTTACATTGAATATGGCCTGGGAATTTAACACCACTTGGACCCTGGAATAACATGAATCATAGTCTTCCAAGTGGATGACTACATTATCTAAATGTATCACAATATAGGAATGGCGAGGCTTCACTACACAGACCATTAGTCTTTTGGATGTGGTTAGAGCACCCTGTAGACGAAAGGGAAGGATACGTAGTGCAACAAGATATCCGCTATTGAGAATGACATTGTCTCATTAGCCTTGTCAGTTAAGGATAGCAAAAAACCTTGTTCTCCCTGGTACACTACCAAACGATCTTAAGGTAGATGTTAAATCTGGACATACTGTTGAGTCTCCTCCATTCGTTACAAAAGCAGACAGTGTCATCCAGTTTTAGATCTAGCAGAATAGGAATGTTCTAAACATCAGCTGATTCTTCCCTAACCCACATTTCAACATTTTACTCTCAGACCACTAGGTTTTAGGCTTCATGAAATCTGTATAGCTTTAGACTAGATTTCTCCACTGAGATTGGTTCTATGTAGAGTTTGATAAGAGATGCCCTTCTAGGCAACTAAGAAAAGACATATTTGCACCTCAAAAGGAATTCCTGGACTTCTTTTTTTTTGATACTTTGAAATTATGTTGTCCACCATCAGCTAGTGGGTGTACAAAATTCCCTTTTTCTCTCTCTGCATTCCCTAACCTCAGATATTCTGCTTAACACAGTCACTTGAGCTTTACCTCAAGCTTTTGGGAAATGATTTGTTTTGCATGTCCCTTCCCTTCTTGTCTTACCTTACGGCCACTTGACTTATTCTGTCAGTTACACGACACGGTGCTTGTGACTTGGACAATAACTTGTTTTGTCATGAGGACCAAAACCAGGACTTCATCTCCTGCACAAAATTCTCACTATATGTTCTTGCATGATTGGCTATAATGCATAAGAAGGAGCCCCCTGCAGTAAATTTAAAGAGGTTACTATTCCATAATATTTAAAAACCAAGATGACCAACCATAATATCCAGTTACCTGGAAAGTTAGTTGTCGCCCTTCAAAGGATTGTGTGAAAGGCTGGGTGTGAACAGACAGTGAATCTATAGGTGGAATATAAAATGAGGGGTATTAGAAACCAAGTTAAAGCTTAAATTCTCTGTAAAATATCCAAGCATATTCTCTTCCATTTACTTATAAGTTGTTTGGTCGTTTCCAAAATATTTTTTGGAAGTTAAGTCAGAGGAACCACATAACAAATCAGTAAAACATAACGGTAACTAATTGTTTTGTTAGGCTCCTACAAAAGGGGGAAGCTTTGAAACTTACTCTGATGGGGGTTATAGTTGAAAATTTAAATTTCAGTTTTCAGAGTGTTTATTTTAGACCCTTTCAATCTCCCAAATTCACACAATTCCCAAAATACCAAATTCAGGTCAACCTCTAGACTGGATAAAAATGGCCAGAGATTGCCCACGTAAAAATATATAATTTACCATTAACTCTCTGTATTACGTAACTTTCATATGACGCTGATCATATGCTAGCTGCTAAGTCTTTGAGATAAATGGTAAAGAGCAAGGAAGACAGCAGACATTCCTGAATAGTCCACCTAGTTAGCATAGAGGGTGTAGATAATCTTGGACTTATCTTTATTTTTTCAGATGAGTTAACATACAGCGATTCTAATAAAGACATGAAGCTAACCAGGAAAACCGTGTATCCTAAGACAGCAAAAAGTACCTGTAGTTAACCCAACTAAAGGCCTAAAGGGATTTACCAGACTCCTTGGCATCCTAGATGACTAATGCCAGTTTCTGGAGATAATTAAAAGTTGTCATCCTGTGTACAAACCCTGTTTGGTTTCAATGTATAGGTTGTGGTAGTAATAATTCTATCCACACAGAGTCATAAAATGATAGAAAATAAAAGTCAGTTGAGCTATGTGGACATTTATGCCTTGCAAGTACTCACCCTTAGACCTTTTTCAAGGAGTGATAGATCAGTCATATCCAGGGTGAATTTATGAATACCCATCTGATTGTCTTATTCCATGTTAAAGGAAGATAGCGTGTTACACTGCTAATCTGGAGAGGAAGCTTGTTCCAGAGAGATAGGGTAGTTGCTATGTGATAAATCAGTCTCTCCACTATGATTTGTTTATTTGCTGAAGAAGGTATAGAACTCTGGTTCTACTGTTTAATGGGCTGTTTGCTGCATGGAGATATAGGTTCATAGGATGATACTAGGCTGTTGGCCTGGAGGCCCTTATAAGCCAAGCCAAGAATTTCACCCATGTTCTCACAAAGTCAGCACCTGTTTTTCATGTCTAGCAGGGACATGAGTGGGATCCCAGGGGTATATTTTTCTGTTTCCCATCCAGTTGTCCAGGTTCCTCTTAAAGAGGGCTAGTGAGGTACTCTGCTTGGCATCGAGAGGAAGTCTATTCCACAGATGGGGGAGTCATTGGGACACAAATCTATCCCACCAACAAGTTATATTAATGTCACTGACCAGGTTGAGACCTTGTGTGTGGGTTGCACTAGTGGAGTTTGAGTTATGGTTATGCAGCAATTCCATCAAGGCTGAGTCTGACATGGCCTTGTATGTCGATGTATAAATAAAAGTTCATGGACTACAAGATCCAAATTGTCTATGAAAGCAAGGCACAGATGACACCTTAAGAAGTCTGTAGGACAATAAATATAGGGATAGGGCCTCCAGTCTCTCTTGATGGATCAGTGCAGCTTGGGACTTCTTTGGACCTAGAGGAAATACCCTTTTGTGATCACTTGTACCAGATAAAAGGATTTCTTGAAAAATGTTGCAAAGTGATGGTCATAGGGGACTTAGTTATCAACATATGCTCCAATGTCTTTCACAACATTTTAATTTTGGGGTATGGTTCTTTCTATACTATAAGCTGGATGAAGGGTTTGTTTGCTGAATGTAACAATACTGAATTTTTTAGCATTTAATTTTAGTCCATTCTCAGCACACCATCTATTAATATGTGTAGGTTCACTCTGTAGCTTTTGTGTATCAGAAGAGGATGTAAATAAAACACCCAGTTTAGAATTTACAGTTGTGGGCAAACTTGGTTAACCACAGTTCCTGTTTTTTGACTTATAGATCAGATAAGTATGTGTCAAATAGCAGGTCCCAACACAGAACTCTGTGGAACTGCACTGGTTAATTTCATGATCTCTGAGGATATGTGTGCCACCTTCACAGTGTGGGTTCTGTCTCTTACCCAATTTGCTTTCCATTTAACTGGATTTGGATTGATTTGGAGTGCATTTAACTTGTTCATAATGCTTGCATGTTGAAATAAAAAAAAAAAAAAGAAAACAAAATAATTCGGACATATACTCTTATTGAATGCTTTCATTCCTAAACCAAAAACTTCATAATAAAAACAATCCCAGTTAAGAATACTTAAACAGCAAACTGTACCATAGGGTATGCCATTACTTAATTATTTGGGCTATTAGATTTCATTTTAAGTACAGGAACTACAGAGATATGTTCATTCAATAAAAGTTCCCAATCACAGCTGTTGTAATTCATTTTCAACTTCTGCAACACAGGAAATAAAAACAACTTAAAAAAATTCTTACACAAAAAGGAATGTTTGGATAATATATTTCTAACAAAATCACTTCTAATAAACGAGTAATGCTCATAAATCCTTTGTCGTAACTTTCTTTTGGTTTTGCCAATATAAAGTGCTGGACAGTTAGACCATATGGCAATACAAACAGCCCCAAGGTGCTGCAATTATAGTTGTCCAAACATGTCATAATTCTAAGGTGCTAATGGGTAGTTATGTTAGATCCTTCAAAATGAACCGGCACTGTCAGCAGTTTCCACATTCCGACCTATGCCCACTGATTTGAGAATTAGCAGACATGTTCTCTAACAAGCCCCTAATACTGTACAAAGATTTATATGTAAATTTAGGGTAGGGACAGAGTTTGACAAGGTCAACATTTATATTAAACACCAAATTCCAGTTCCTTTCAATAATGGAATGTACCCTAAAATAATGTATGGAATTACACAATTCTTAAACCCACCACAAGGGGATTCATTAAAATAGGGACATACCTTCTTGCCTCCACCAGTTTCATTAATGCCTACACTAAGTGTGCACTATCTGTGTTCAAGAATATTCCTTCCAATTTTTTTTTGTGCTTTCCAGTCACTCAGAAAGATTGCAACAAGTGCAGGTGTAAATGTGGCAAATGTTATGAATCCCCTTGATATTTAAGACTGCAAGAAAATCAATAGGAAAAATAAAGTTAGGAGGAGGAAGAAGGGGTTACATTTATGTGGTCTGTTCACACAAAACAGTGTACACTTAGTGTAGGCATTAATGAATCCCAGGGATTGTTTTCAAATTATCATGTTCACGTTCAAAACATTGTTGTTCAAAATTAACCCAGAAATATGAATAAACGGTACTTTCACAATACCCTTTTCTGATCAAAAGCATGTGCACCATCAACATGTAAATAATTGATGGAAATAGTGGATATCCTGTAAATATTCAATTCAAAACAACCAGATTACAGATTATTTTATCAAAAATGCATTTTATGTTTTTCACATTAAAAGTGAATTCCAAAATTTCATGGGAAGGTTGTACAAAATCCCAAAATTCTGTCAATAACTTATGACTACCACCCACCATACTGAATATATCATTAAGAAATCTAAAATAAATTTAAAAAGGGTTGATAAATACTTTTAAAAATGATGGAATGTTCCCTGTGACTCTGTGACGTCCCTACACTGGGCCAGTAATCCAGGAGCCTTAATCCTGCATCTCTGGCTCCATTCAAAACTGTGGGATAACATCTTTATGGCTTAACCCATAAAGTAATTTAATCCCAACAATATTTTGCAAAGTCAGGTGGAGTAAGATTAACCTCTTCACTTCTATTATATATTGTTACAATGTATACATTTAAACAGTTACAATAATGCATACAGATTTATTTTCCTTCCAGCAGAGCACACTGTTGATACATTTTAACACAAACAGACTTCACAAATACATTTTCAGCACAAGCATTTGTACAAATTAGTTTGATATACATATGACATATAGTTATTTACAAAATTCCAGCTAGCTGTGCTGGCATATGTTACAAAGCCACTGCCCTGTTTCTTCTGACATTGTACCTCCTATCATCACACCTCTCCCCCCTATAAAGTCTCAAGCTAGTTTTTCAAGTGCCCCTTGAGAAACATTGCTTGAGTGGAATGAGCCTATCTGGGAATACATTATCCCATACCCTGCCTTGAGAGCCCATCTGCACTGACATTGCTTTTCTCACTACTGTGCTGTAACTGTCATATCATATGCCTGCTACCCTAGGCTCCACCTTAGAAACTTGACATTTTGCTGGCTGGCTCGATGTAGCTATGTTAAAGGATTGTAGTCTGTAACTACAGTGAATTTCCTTCCATACAGATAGGGCTGAAATTTCTGCAGCACCCATGCTATGTCTAAGCATTATTTTAATACTGTTGCATAGCATTCCCCCCAGGTTGGAGTCTAAGGTTGAGCTATACCACTGGATGCTCTTCTCCCTCTGAGGAAACCTGGCTGAGTACAGCCCCCCACCCCATGGTTCAAAGCATCCACCTGAACAACACATTCTTTGCTGTAATCTGGACTGGCTAACACAGGGGGTCCTCTCAAAGCCCCTTTAAGCTTTTGCAATGCCTGCTCACAGGCTGGGGCCCACAGTACCTCATTTGGCCTGTTCTTCCTCATCAGGTCTGTGAGGGAGCAGCAATTGTACTATAATTGGGAACAAACTTTCTATAATGTCCCACTGTCCAAGAATACCATCCCCTGTTTTTTAGTAACAGGGCAGGCCAAGCCTGAATGGCTTCCACTTTGGCAGGTTCTGGCCTGATCTTACCACTTCTCACTCAATGTCCCAGGTAGGAGACCTGTGCCATACCCACCTGACACTTACTGGACTTAATGGTCAACCCTGCCCTTTGCAGTCTGCTAGGACCTCCCTGACATGCTGAAGGTGCTCATGCCAGGAACGGCTGTAAATGGCAACATCATCCAGGTAAGCAAGGGCATAATCTCTTGCTCCTGCTGGGATATGATCTACCAGCCTCTGGAAGGTGGATGGGGCATTTTTCATCCCAAAGGGGATCTTTGTGGACTTATATAATCTGAAAGCAGTCACAAAGGCTGACCATGTCTGTAGCCATGGGAGTCAAGGGCACCTGCCAGTAGCCCTTGGTAAAAGCAATAGTGGTCAGATACTTAGCCCCACCCAGATGCTCTAAGACCTTATGTGTCCTAGGCATGGGTTTATCACCTGACTCTGTGTGACCATTTAGTTTCATGTAGTCTACATAGAACCTGGTGATGCTATCTTTCTTTGGTATCAGAACCACTGGGGAGGCTCAGGGACTGCTGGACTCCTGGATTACTCCCAGTTCCAACATTTCCTGTATCTCCTCCCTTAGAGTCTGTCTGACTCTCTCAGACACTCTGTAAGGGACCTGCTTGATAGGCCTTTGGGTTCCTGTATCCATATGGTGCTGCACTAGGTGGGTGCACCCAAGTTTCCAAGTGAACATGCCCCCAAACTCCTGTAACACTGCTCAGATTCCTCAAACCTGAGTAGGGGATAGCCACTGGAACATTGCTACTCCTTTCATCGGATCCCCCTCAGGCTGTTCCTGCCATCCACTGCAAATACCCAGCACCAGGGCCTCCCTATCATGGTAAGGTTTCATCATGTTAACATGGTACAGTTTGTGCCTCTGCCTCCTGCCTAGCAGTTCTACCATGTAGGTAACATCACTGACCTTCTTTGCCACTTTGAAAGGTGCCTCCTAAGCTGTCTGCAATTTAATGTTTCTAACAGGAATGAGAGCCATCACCTGCTGCCCAACAGCATACTTTCTGGCTCGGGCACTCCTGTCATACCAGACCTTTTTCTGCTGTTGGGCTCCTACCAGATTCTCCTGGGCCAAGCCCAAGAGCTCCCCCAGCCTTGTCTTGAGGTTTAGGGGTATATGCCACAATAGACTCCTTGTGGGATTCACATTCACCCTCCTACTCATTGCAAATCAAATATAAAGGTCCCCTTACCCTATGCCCATACAACAACTCAAAGGGTGAAAACCTGTGGATTCCTGGGGTACCACTCTGTAAGCAAACAGCAGATGGGGCAGATATTTGTCATGCTCTCTCTTAAACTGGTCTGCAAATGCGTGATCTCTAGCGTAGAGTTTAACCTCTCCATAAAACCATTAGTCTGGGGATGGTAGGGGGTGTTTTTTAGGTGCTACTCAGACAAGCCAGCAGGTCTGACATAAAATTGGCACCTCTGTCAGTCAGTATTTCTCTTGGGAAACCTACCCTGCTGAAAATCTCTAGCAAAGCATTTGCAACTTTCTCTGCCTTGATGGAGACCAGAGCCACCACCTCAGGGTATCTAGAAGCATAGTCAACTGCCACTTGGGTATAGTTCTTCCATGTGGAACTTGAGGTACTCAGAGGCCCCACAATATCCATAGCTACCCTTTGAAATGGCTCCTCAATCACAGGAAAAAGTATCAAAGAAGCTTTGACCTTGTCTCCTGCCTTGTTTACTTTTTGACACTGCTCACAGGTCTTGCAGTATGCTGTTACATCCATTGCAATCTTAGGCCAATAAAAGGTCTGCATAATACATCTCTTAGTATGCTTTATGCCCATATAACGTGCAAAAGGAATGTCATGGGCTATGGCTAGAAGTGCCAAACAGTAGGCTGTAGGGACTACCAACTGCCTGTATTGCCCCACCCTCTAGCCCTCACTCAGGGGTCCACTCTCTGTACAGTAACCCTTTGTTCCATTATACAGATTCCCCTTTTCCTTAACAATCAGGTGACTCCCTAGCTACCTCCCTCAAGCTTCTCACTGTAGGGTCTGAGAACTGAACCTGTCTCAGCTATACTTTTGTGACTCTTCCCATCTCCTATTCCACAGGAGGTATGGTATCCTCTGAGAGCAGTGCGTCACTGTCAGCCTGGGTACTAACACTCAACTCTGCCCTTTCAGTTACTCTGTCCAAGGGAGCATCAGTACCTTCCAGCAGCTGTGGCTCACCTTCAGGCTGACAGTTACAGTGTAGCTCCCTCCCTGAAATAGCCACACCACCAGCCCTGTGTGGAGTTTGTCTGGGTCTCTCACAGGCTACTTGCCCCACATGCCTGTCTCCAAGACTGAGTGCATGTAACTGCATGCACACAAGGTGTTGCATTATCAAAATCATTTCTTATCAGGGCACCTGCAGGGATATCCTCAAACACACATATTTGCTTCCTTTTCTACCCTCCCAGTCAAGATGAACCCTGGCCAAAGGCATTTGGAATGGGGTCCCTCCTAAAGATCTGACTGCAGAGGACTGCCCAAGCAAGTACCTTTCCTCTTTAACCATTCCAAGCTTCACCATAGTTATGTCATAGGCTGTGTCTCTCTTAGCAGTGGCCTGTTTTCCATCCACCAAGACAGGTTATAACCTCTTATGATAGTTTTGTAACCCTGTTGTCTCCAGACAACTTACCACTGTCATACTGTTATTCCCACTTCCTGGCTCCCCCAATTTTTGTTCCCCACCTTGTATCCATGGACATCTATATGCTATACGGCCCCATTGGCTGCATTTAAAACATTTAACCCTTAATCCTGGCCATGTACCTGAACTAGTAGCTTCTCCTGTTACTGGTGGACTATGTTGGGGCAGTTTAGGCTGCCCACCATAGGTTTCCTTTTATTTGTGTGCAGCACTGGGTATCCCTTTTCTTGCAGTAATGCCCTGCTTGCTAAGTAGAGATCTTTCTTTCCCAGCTCACCTGCAGAATTGCATTCTTGGTCTGCCAGCCAGATTCTCATGTCCTCAGGCAAAGTGCAAAGGGCTTGTTCTCTCACCAAAAGATTTGCCAGCCCTTCAAAAGTGGTGACCTGACACCCACTCACCCATCTATGAAAATAAGTGATTAACTCAGAAATATAATCACACATACTTTCATCTGCCTTGCTTCTATGCTCACAAATCTTTTTTCTGTAAGCTTCGGGTGTTAACTTAAAACATTCTAGTAAACAACATTTGACGTCATAATTTAAACAAATATCAGACAATTTAGAAACAACAGTTACATTTTTAACATGTAGTAATGGGGTCAGGAACTGTACCCAGAGCCTTTGGTCAACATTATACTGTTTACGCAACCTTTCAAATATATGAATAAAACTATCAAAATTATCACCCTCTGTAAATAGTGGAAGAAATTTACTGACATTTATTGCTTCCGGGGTTCGGTTATTCCCTTCCCCATTACCTCCATGACCCTGACAAAGAGTCAGTATCTCCCTGTCATGTTGATGCAGCTTCTCATTTTCTTCAGCCTCCAAATGCCACTCTCTGCTGATTCTAATTCCATAAGTTTGGCCTCCAGTTCAAGTCTCTTTAACGTTAGACAGACTTTAAAATCCTCTGAGGACAGGTTGAACTATCCTATTTCTGAGGGCTGAAAATTCCCATCACCAGATTGGTTATCCTCCTGGTTGCTGGTCTGAGCTGTGACTAAGGATGAAATAATTTCCTCTTTATTCAGGTTGGCATACACTAGTCCTTCGTGCACCTTGGTTAACTGGTTCTTTGTAAGATTGCCATAATCCTCTGCTGACTGGCATGAATGCTCTCCCTGACTACTTAACTAAACTAACAAAAACAAAATAAATGAATAAAACTGTTGGGATATGAAACTCTGAATGTTCACCTTGTGGCTGCTTGAGAGTACACACCCTTAGTGACAACTGCTTACAGGCTGCAGAAGTTCAATATCCACACCACTTTTCATCTATATGTAATGCCTACCACTGCCAGCAATATGTGATATCCCCAAGCTGGGCCCATAATCAAGGAGCCTGAATCCTCCCCACTGACACTAGAGAGGGACGTTCACTTGTAATACAAATGGATACATTCAGCATATGCTGTCACAATGTTTACATTTAAAGAATAATCCATGCAGACCTCTCTGTATCAAGCACAATTTCCCTTAAGAACATGCAAGGAGCACACTCAGCCCAGGGTCTGGATTTCTCTCTCTCCCAAGGTCCCTAGTTAGTATTCTCACTGGCACAGCTTCAGAGTTGTCGTCAGCCAAGTGCCCAAGTCCTCCACCACTGTGTTTGTGAAACCTGTGCTTTGTGTCCCTGCCCCAAGTAGCTGACACACACACTCTTTGAGATTTAATTTTCACACACACATACACACACACACACACGCACACACACGCACACACGCGCACACGCGCACACGCGCACACACACACACACACACACACACACACACACACACACACACACACACACACACACACACACACACACACACACACACAGAGCTGGGAAAGGCTAGCACAGATTACCTGCTCTACCAACTTTGCCCAGAATATAAGTTAGTTACTACACCACCAGACACTCCAAAACCAGCTACTATAAGGCTCTTGCAACAGTTCCCAGTTATACTGATTGAAATTACTATTAATACAAATGGTAATGTTGACCAAATGGCAAATCTTTCAGGAGTGGCAAGAGTTATCACCAAATAAAAATGTGCAAATTATTCCCAAAACTTAAATATTTTCTGAAAAGCATCAGCCACAGTGAAAAGTGTAATATATTTAATAATAAATAATAAAATAACAAGAAAATACTAAATATATACTTACAGTAAACAGCAGAGTTTCGTTGACAGGGAATATAAAAGAATAACACTGATGGAAAGTTTCACACAGTTATAGAAAAACAGTACATCTACTCTCACTATATTTTCCTTACTAATCTAAAGAGAATTAGTGCTCCCTATTTAAGTTACTTACTGAATAGAGCAAGGCAAGATAAATTGTGGGTGAGTGGTCCTTGTTGTCAGATCCAAGACAGAATGTAGAATGCTGAGAGCAATTTCCATTTCCTACTAATATCTAAATATTATTTCAGAGTTGGTTACTCAATGACATTACATCTGGTCATCTGACTGTGTTTTCCACACTCACCAACACTAGAAGCTGCTAGGAGTTAGCACCTATGTGTTACCATAGACACAGATAGTGCTTTGCTCAGATCTCCTGGAAGTCATAAAACCGTGAAACACTTCTCTTCTTCCTACAGGAGCTACAAGGTATTCTGTAGCACAGACATTGCATCTCTGGCTGCATTCAAAACTGTGGGATAACATCTTTATGGCTTAACCCATAAAGTAATTTAATTTCAAGAATATTTTGCAAAGTCAGGTGGATTAAGATTATAGGTTCATAGGTTCATAGGTTCATAGGTAGATACTGGGCTATTTGCCCGAAGGCATATATTAGCCCAGCCACGTTGTGCGGTATTCACCGCCCCTTTGGTTAGTTCCCTAGGCCCTTGATCTAGTAGCTAGTACCCTTGGCCCCTATCTAGTAGAGCTGTTGGTATGATCCTTGGTGTGAACTTTCTGTTACCCATCCACTCGTCAAGGTTCCTCTTGAAGAGTGATAGCGAGGGGCTCTGTCTTATGTAGATTGGGACCTTGTTCCATAGCAAGGGAAGTCATTGCGAAGGGAATCTATCCCTCCAGCATGTTCTAGTCATTGTTGTGCTGAGGTTTATATCCCTAGAGCGTGTAGCTCGAGTGGATTTGGTTTTGCTAAGATTGAGCATTTTCAACAGTTCTGGGTTGGACATGGCTCTGTATGTTAGACAGAGATCGCCTCTGCGAAGGCAGTATGCAACAGAGAAAAGCCTTAGTTTTTTCAATCATGCTGCATAGGGCAACTGTTTGTGGCCAGTAATCCTCTTAGTGAGGTACCTCTGTGGTCTCTCCAGCTGCTGGAGATGCCTAGCCAGGTACATTCCAATTGGTGCATTGTACTCAATAATGGGTCTGATGAGGGAAGAGTAGAGGGGCACCACTACATCCTTAGATCTTGATACGAACCCTTTCGTGATCAGATGGGTCACATAGAAGGATTTTCTAACCACCTTGGCAACATAGTTATCAAAGGAAAGCTGACTATTTACTTGGGTTCCCTAGATCCCTTATTACTACTTCATATTTCTGGGGGTTACCTCCTATGTGGTAGTTCGTGGGTACTCTGTTTTTTCCAAAGGGAATTACTACACATTTTTTAGCATTTAGCTTGAGACCATGGCTTTGACACCATGCATCAGTCTCGTTAAGGCCCTTCTGGAGGATATCCATGTCGGCCGGAGACTCTATTATAGCACCCAGTTTGCAGTCGTCCGCAAACTTGGTCAGCCACAACCCATCAGTGCTTGCCTGTACTTCTGAGAAGTATATGCCAAAGAGGAGGGGCTCCCGGACAGAGCCCTGAGGCACACCACTCATTACTGGTCTGGATTCGGACATAGATCCCGCTACTCTTACTTTGTGAGATCTGTCTGAGAGCCAGTTTGCGATCCATCTTGTGATGTAAGGGTTTATGCCCAGGTTGGTGAGGTTATCAATAATACCCGAATGGGGAATGGTGTCAAATGCTTTAGCAAGGTCAAGGTAAGCTGTGTGTGTCTCCTTTCCCTTATCTATAGCCTGAGTAACTGTCTCAAAGAAGTCCGCCAGGTTCAGGAGACATGATCTGCCCTTGAAGCCGAACTGTGTGGGGTCAAGTGTTTGGAGGTTCCCAATCTCTCCATTTATGAGTTCCATAATGATTCGCTCCATTGCCTTACAGATCAGACTGGTCAGGCTTATTGGTCGGTAGTTCCCAGGGTCGGTTGTAGGCCCACCCTTGTGCAGCAGAACCACCATTGCTGTGCGCCATTCTATGGGCACATATTCTGTCGAGAGGCTGAGACTGAACAGGGTATTCAGATGCGGGGATAATTCATTTTGGAGCTCTCGTATGACACAGCCAGGGACACCATCTGGTCCCATGGAGGTAGTGTTTTTAGCTTTAGATAGAGCCTTATTAACCAACGTATCAGTAATAATTGGAGTTACACAATCCCCTGGAATAGTAATAGGCCCTGTAGGTGGTGAGGGGGGTGGGGATTTGCACTGAAACTGTCAGCCAAGATGTTGGCAATGTCAGTGGGGTCAGTGTATTTTGTTCCATTTTGTACTAGCTCAGAACAGACCTGAGCATTGCCATTTAGGTTTTTGACATAACCATAGAAGGCCTTATGGTTATCCTTGGCATCCTTGGCAACTTTCTTTTCGAAATTGACTTTAGTTGACTTGATGAGGGCCCTCAATTTCTTACTAAAGCTGATCAGGGAAGATTTTTCTACTTGAGATTTGGCCTTTTTTTGTATAAGTCTCCTCCTTTTATTGTATAGTTTGCTTAAGGCCGCGGTCCACCAGACTGGTTTCTTCTTGCTTGAGGAAGGAGTCTTGTTTTTATTTGGGATAGCACAGTCCATGCAATCCTGAAGATGTATATTGGTGTAGGATTCTGCATCCTGGATATCATTATCCTTCTGCAGGGGGATAGTGAAGCTTTCCACTTCTGACACAAGTAGTTTGAAGTTTGCTTTGGAAAGGTTTTTTACAATGGTTTCTTTGACTGGGGGAGGTGGAGGGGTGAGGATGTCTAGGGTTATCAGTTTGTGGTCTGATCTGACCAGAGAGGGAGTGATAACGGGTCTGGTACAATGGGCGGCCATATTTGTGATGACTAAATCCAATATGTTGTCCCCTCTAGTGGGAGAACATACCAGTTGTTCGAGGGCATTTGAATTTATAAATTCTATGAACCACTGGGCATAGGAGTTAGAACTTTGGTAGTTCACACAGTCTATACCAGGGTAGTTGAAATCACCCAAAATTATGGTGTTGGGTAGGACCTTTATATTTTCCAATGCCTCAAGGAATGCTCAGTGAGCATCTTGAGACATGGTGGGCGATCTATAACAGGCTATGACTTGAAATGTGGTTTTGCCTGCTGATAGTTGCGCATGGATGATCTCTGGGGCATCATGCTGTGCCACTAACCTGGAGATGTGGGTATCCTTGATGAATATGGATACACCTCCGCCCTTTGTACTGTGATCCGGTAACTGTGGCCGGAAGGTATGATATGAATTGTAACCTGGTAGTGCTGGGGTGCTCTCTGGAGCCTTGAACCAGGGTTCTGTCACTGCACAAACATCGATTTTCTCCATACTGAGGAGTGCCTTGAGTGCGTGCATTTTAAGGTTGAGACTTCTGGCATTGAGTAGCATTACCCTTAGTTTTTGGTTACCTGTGCTGGTTACTGTGGTTGGTTTGTCCTTTGAGCCTTGCCTAAAAAAGGCACTATGGGGATGGCAAGAGCCTTGGCCAGTATTCCAAAGCCGAGGGGTGACAGGTGCAAACCATCTCTGGTGAAACAGCGAGGCTTGTCTATCATGTCATCACAGGCAGACAGACACTGGATCCCCTTAGAATGACACCAGAAGCTTAGCCAATTGTTGAAATTAATCATTTTGTCTTTGTATTGTGGTATCATTCTAGGTGAAGGTAGTATGCTACTCAAGGTCAGGGTCATACCAGCCTGGGCTACATGATCAGAGAGCTCCTCAATGTCTCTTTTCATGTAGTCCAGGGAGGTACGTCTTAGATCATTCATACCAACATGTACAATGACAGCATCATACTTGTACTTGTTCTGGAGTGACCTAAGTGCCTGTGTTATGTGGTGGATCCTAGCACCCGACAGGCAGCTGATAGTAACCTTTTCCTTATTCAGCCTGGTGAGTGGAACATCTGTGTGCCTTACTATAGAGTCTCCTATTACTATCATGTTGGGTATGGTATTTTGCCTGAGGGGCTGTCATGAGGCACACTGCTGAGGTGAATTATGTGTTTTCTGGCTTGTGTTTGGAGGTGCAGGTTGCTTGCTTGTCTGCTTTGGAGGGCACTGTTTCTTTTTCAGATTTGTACCTAGTGCCTCCGAATATGTTTTTATGTATTTATGTGTATGTTTTGCCAGTGCTTGTTTTGTAGATCCATGTGTGACTGGTGGTGTGATGCTAGTGTGTCTCTTCTCCTCTTGACTGTCTGTTACAGTCATGGGTTGAGAGCGCTTAGCCTCCAGTCTGGCTGTGTATTTGCATCTCTCACAAGTGTTTGTGTCTAGAGGTAAGAGGAGAAGGTTGTCTGTATACATGAGGCAGCTGAACTGGAGAGTACACCTAAAGCTGACCTCTGGACATGCTTGGAAAAGTAAATTTCACCTGTCCTGCAGACAATCGAGGGTCTTATGCTGTATTATAATAGTGCTGGCTAGGAAATTTGGAAAATAATAGTGCTGTCTAGGAGATTTGGACAAGTCCTGATTTGGGTTATGCAAGTGCTGCAATAAGAGCAGTTGATCTGAAGCATTTGAGTTGAGGCTTGCCTAGTTCTAAGGGAAAATTTGCAGTGCAGACTTTGTGCAGCCAGGAATAGTATAACCCAGCTAACCGGCACTGCCCGACGCTGCTCTGTGCGCAAGACCGCACAAAAAGAGAGTTGCAGGGTTTTAAGAGAGAGAGAGATCAAGGAGTTTGGAATTGACCCAAAATGGCCAATAAAACTACAGTTTCCAGGCAGTAACCACTTCTACAGGGACAGGCAGGCTGCTCATTAACCTCTTCACTTCCAGTATATGCTGTCACAATGTATACATTTAAAGAATAATCCATGTGCATTTCTTTCCTTCCAGCAGGGCACACTGTTGATACATTTTAATGCAAGCAAACCTCACAAATACATTTTCAGCACAAGTATCTGTACAAATCAGTTTGATATATAAATGCCATGTAATTATTTACAAAATTCCAGCTATCTGTGCTGGCATATGTTACAAATCCACTGCACTATTTCTCCTGGCATGGTTGGAAGTACCTCATATCATCACACCCAAAACAAAATTTGTAAAAAGTAGGGGGAAAGAAGTCCCAATGTCTATCCCAGATATGTGTTTGAAGAGTTCCCCTTGAAAAGTAAATATATATACATATATCTGTCTATCTATATATCTAAAATGCCTAATAAACAATGTACATTATTAATGTCCCTGGAATTCATTTCACTGTTAGTTATAATGAGTTCTGTAAATCATTCCAGGTCACTCTGTTAGCAGATCACATAAAAGGGTCTTTAATATCCTCAGTAACCAATGGGAACAACAGAACTCCAAAATATTCCAGGAATCTTTCAGACCACTTGGAACAAAGCCAATAAAAGGCTTAAGTTACAAATCAATGGATATATCAATGGGCTTATTCTGTGAATCCCAGCAGATATTAAAACTCACAAAGGCAGATCTAAACTGTTTTTATGGATTTTTGGGATGCCAAACATGACAAGAATCTGGAGATTTTTGACTGTCAAAAATATCTTCTTGAAAGAAAAATATAGCTCATTATTCAAAAATCATTTCAAATTAAATCAACAGCCTTGTAGGCTTGATGAATTTCATTTAGCAATACACACCTGATAAAGCATATCATCTGAAAATGATATTAAATAGTTTTTCCTGACTAATATATATACAACTCATCAGGAATACCCAACTCCCTTTTATCTGGTTTCATAATTCATATATCTTTATTAGAGCCTAGTTTAATTAAGGGATAACATTCAAACTTTGTAAGATTAAAAAAACTACTTTTCGGGAGAGTCCCGTGACAATTTCCTAACATCATTAGTTCAAAATGTTTCAGATATAGAAAAAAAATAGAAACAAAAATGAAGCAGGCAACCAGGCTCCACACAAGTATTGAATGAAATTAAGCACTTTCATCCAAAAATTCAAAGGACTTCATCAGAATAACTACTAAATCTAAAATCACAACATAAATACCTACTTCAATTAACAAAAACCCCTCCCCTGAATTAACATTTCCAAGGCAACTGAAATAATCACATGACATCTTTCTCATAAAGCTTACGTATAGCAAGCAAGCAGTATGTATAAAACACTACTTGTTATACACAATAAAAATACATATGCAAATATGCTATAAAATAACCTCAGAATAATAATATATATAGTGAAACATACTATTGCCACAGTTATGCCTGGTCTTAATGATGCAGTGTCCCTAAGTAGTGTATTGCGGTTAAATGAAGCTTATTTTCTGTAGGTTTAGGGTTGTTCGGTTGTTCTGTGTGTTTTACTATATATATTATTATTATGAGGTTAGTTTATAGCATATTTACATATGTATTTTTATTCTATATAACAAGTAGTGTTTTTATACATCCTGCTTGCCTTATATAATCTTTATGAAAAAGATGTTGTGATTATTTCAGTTGCCTTGGAAATGTTAATTCAGGGGAGGGGGTTTTGTTAATTGAAGTGGGTATTTATATTGTGATTTTAGATTTAGTTATTCTGATGAAGTCCTTTGAATTTTTGGACAAAAGCGCTTCATTTCATTAAATATTTGTGTGGAGCCTGGTTGCCTGTTTCATTTTTGTTTTCATTTTTTGTTTTCATTTGTTGCTATTTTTTGTTTTTAGTTCTCAGTTTGTGATGGAGAATGAGGAGGCAGCTGGTTCCCTTTTAAATGAACTAAAAGCAGTGCAGACTGAATTTTCTGCTTCTGTTGGAAACCTTACTTTGCTCATTAATGAGCTTTTACAAAATCATGGAGCTTCTGTTTCTGACGCTGTGGAGTCTAACAGCAATTTTGGAAGCAGGTTTTCATCAGATGACTCTAACGGTCTGTATTTCTCTGGTATTACACCAGCCTAGAAGCAGCACTGTAGTGAAAATGAGGTGTTGCCTAGTAACAGTGTTAATCTGGTTCCTGTTCCTGGCTCTGGTTCTGCTTCAGCAAGAGGAGGGGAAGGCTTACGTGTGTGTGTGTGTGTGACTTTTGTCAAACTCTGAATAGATAAGTTTTGTGGCAAACAGAGGTGGAAACTCATAATTTGGGGCTTGGTACACTTGACAAGCAGCTTAAAGACTTTTCTGCAACGTTATGGAAATATCGAAAACTGCAATTAGAGGTGAGCTACCTGAAGGGATGTTTGCATTTAAACATTATTCCTAAAGGTTTATGCTCATGGAAATATCCTACAGGGCTGTTCAAGAGTTCAGAACTGCACATGGACTTGGTGAGACTTTTTGATTGGCATGGTGCCGAATTACTAGAACTTTTAATCAAAGATTACTGTAAGCAAATGGATACACTGCTGTCTGATATTGATAGAATGGACACTAATATTAAAAGTGATTTGCTGTTTGAGTATAAAATAAGTGAATACAATGAATTGCTTAGTAAAACTGAGAGGGACATTGTTATTAGGGACAAAAAAAAATCAAGAAAATAAAAAGGGACAGTTTTGAATACAATAACCATGTTGCCTATCCCCCACCCCCAGAGAACAATAATAATAATGTTAACAATAATTCCAATGGTGGGGCTAATACCAATGTTCAGCAAGTGGATGAAGAACATAATATAGGGGAAATGTCTCAAACTGGAAATGGCTGGAGCAATAGTAATGATAGTTCTTACAATAACCCCCTTTAGAGGAATCTCCCCCTCTGAGTAGGTCCCAGAGGATACAGAACCAAAGGAGGGGGGACCAGATGGATCATTCAATGTGGGGGCATTATGCGTATCAAGAACAACAGATGAATGCATAGAGTTTCAGGGGGAGGAACAAGGGGAGGGGGGAGGGAGAGGTGTGTTGAATGCAGGGGCTCCAATATCCTAGACCTGGTCATTACCAACATGGGAGATAGATGCTCCACACCAGTGGTCACCCTGTCATTGGTCAGGTCTGACCATAAGCAAATCACCCTTGACATCCATATCCCACCCCCACCCCTCAGTAAGGAAACCTCCTTAAAAAACTTCTCCAAAGCCATCTTCATGCTACTGATGTCAGAAGTGGTAAACTTCATGACACCCACGCAGACGGGATCTGGAAGTTCGATTGCAGAATCTACGAGTGCATCCACTTGTGCATGAATCGTGCCATCCCAAATAGAACCAAGATGCTCTTCTCCAAAAAAGGAAGCCAATCTGGTGGTCCTCTGCTATAAACAAACTATACAACAGAAGGAAGAAATTGTTGCAGAAAAGAGGAAAATCCCAGGATGCAAAAACCTCCCTCACCAGCCTCAGTAAGAAGCTGAGATCCCTCATAAAATCCTCAAAAGCTAGTTACGAAAATAAAATTGCCAAAGATTCCAAAGACAACCACAAGGCATTCTATAGTTATGTCAAGAATCTAAATGGCAATGCTCAGATCTGCTCTGAGCTACAACAGAATGGCATTAAATATACTGATCCCAAGGATATTGCCAATATCCTGGCAGATCGATTTAGTGCCAACTTCACCCCCCTCTCACCCATAAAGGGCCAATCTCAATACCAAAAGATTGCCAAATTCCGGTAATCATGGCCACACAGGTAGAAACTGCACTCTCCAAAGCTAAGAATACAGCATCCATGGGACCAGATGACATCCCAGGCTGTGTACTACATGAACTACAAAATGAACTGGCACCTCACCTAAGTGTCATGTTTAATCATAGCCTCACCTCAGGCCTCATGCCCACTGAGAGGCGCACAGCTACAGTTATCCCGCTCCACAAGGGAGAATCCACCTTGGATCCCGGGAACTACCGTCCCATCAGTTTGACAAGCCTGATCTACAAGGGCATGGAATGCATTATCATGGAACTTATAAACAAAGACATTGGCAACCTTCAAACATTGGACCCCACCCAGTTTGGGTTTGTGAAGGGCCGATCTTGTCTCCTGAATTTGATTGACTTCTTTGAATCAGTCTCCAGAGCTGTGGATGAGATTATCTGGACCTTGCCAAGGCCTTCAACACCATCCCCCACTCTGGAATCATAGATAAACTTACTAAGCTGGGCATAAATCCCTACATCACTCGATGGGTTGCCAACTGGCTTACTGACAGAACCCAGACTGTAAAAGTAGCCAACTCCAAATCCAGCTCCAGACAAGTGACAAGTGGATTAACTCAGGGTTCAGTCCTGGGACCGCTCTTGTTTGGCATCTACTTCTCTGAAGTACAGGCCAACACTAAGGGGCTCTGGCTAACAAAGTTCACAGATGACTGCAAACTGGGAGCCATTATTGAATCCCCAAATGATGTGGATATTCTACAAAAGGGCCTTACAGAAACAGATGCCTGGTGCCAGAGCCATGGGCTCAAGCTTAATGCCAAGAAATGTATAGTTATCCCCTTTGGAAAAAAACATGTACCCATGAATTACCACATAGATGGCAGGACACTAAACATCGAAAGTGTGATGAGAGACTTAGGAACACAGGTGGACAGTGGTCACACTTTTGATAACCACATTGCCACAACAGTCAGGAAATCCTTCTATGTGGCACACCTCATCACTAAGGACTTTTCATCCAGAAAAAAGGAGGTCATTGTCCCACTGTACTCATCCCTCATTAGACCCATTATAGAGTATAATGCCCCGTTTGGTATGTACCTCACAAGACATCTGCAACAGCTGGAAAGGCCACAGAAATACCTCACTAAAAGAATCACAGGCCTAAAGCAAATGCCATATGCTGACCATGTAAAAAAACTCCAGCTATACTCTGTGGCATATCGTCTACTCAGAGGCGATCTCTGCTTAACATACAAGGCCATGTCAAACCCTGAGCTGTTGGACATGCTCCACCTAAAGAAATCCCAATCCCTCAGAGCAACACACTCCAGGGATCTAAACCTTGTCATCACAATGAGCAAAACATGCTGGAGGGATAGGTTCCTGACCTAGAGACTCCCCATACTCTGGAATAGACTGTGAATTTGAAATTCGGAATTACTTGAATTCACCTGCTAGTTTTATTACTGAGTGTAACTTGACTACAGACAAGAATGCATTTTTAAAGGACATTGTTAGTAATAGACAGCTAAGAATAATGAAGCCTGATAAGGGTGGGGGCTTAGTTGTAATAGAGTGTAGTGATTATGTTAATAGGATGCTTTCCATGCTGTTTTCAGACACCTATGAAGAGGTGTCCTTAAACCAGTTGCATATAGCATATAGGAATATTAATATCCTATTAGAGGACATGTTACTAAATGAACAGATATCATTAGAAGTGTTAGATTTTGTTAAAGTGCCGTTTCCCAAGACCCTCACCATATTTGGCATCCTACGCTTCATAAGATCATCCCTAATCCACCATTACGGCTTATAGTTGATGCAAAAGTCTCTAAAACTTATTGCTTGGCTAAGTATATTGATTTCCATACTCAGGACGTATTTAAGAGCAATCAATGTATTTTGAAAAATTCACGGGATTTCCTGACAAAAATAGCTTTGGCTGAATTTAACCAGGAATATTTTTTTGTTACACTGGATGTTCAGGATTTATACTCTGTACCTTATGAAATAGGAGCGGACTGGTTTTATGAATACCTTTGCTGTGATGCCAAGGTTGGTAATGAGAAAGCTTCAATGTTAAGGTCTTTTATGGAAATGGTCCTTCACAATAATTACTTTGTGTTCAAAAATCATTTGTTTAGGCAGAAAACAGAGGTGGCTATGGGTGCCATCTGTGCCCCTAAGTTTGCCAATGCAGTCCTTGCTCATTGGGAAATAAATTATGCCCTGGATTCAGAGTTCAAGGACTGCTGGGCCTTCTATGGTAGGTACCTTGATGATTTGATTTTTGTATGGAAGGACAGTATGCATAAATTAGATAGACTCATTGATTATCTTAATAAGACTACCCATTTTCTTAGATTTACATTTGATGTCCAAGGAGACACAGTTAATTATTTAGATGTGACCATCAGCAAGAATTATGAAATGGGGAGGTATGAGTCCACTATCTACAGGAAGCCTTCATACTCTAATGCCTTGTTGCATTTTTCGAGTATGCACCCTATAAATCAGAAAAAATCTCTGATCAAGGGTCAGTCTGTGCATTTGGCTAGGATGATATCGGATGACATGGAATTTAGGAAAGAATGTGAAGTACTTTGTTCCATGTTTAGAGTTAGAGGCTGTCCTAATGATTTTTAACTGCAATTTTTTTTAGAGGTTAACAGGAAAAGACATGTAGGACAGTTCATCCCATTACTTAGGGGAGGTAGTCTGGTTACTGAACTTAATCGTACTCAAAGTACTGAGCACAGAATTTTGAGAGAACATTGGTTTTAACATATAATATAGCAATAACCCACGTCTGGGTGTGGGTAATGCGGGATTTAACCACAGTTGGCGTGGTTTCCAAACAAAGACAACCGTGGTTAAATCCCGCATTACCCACACCCAGAAGTGGGTTATTGCTATTATAAAACTAATTGATGGTTAGCGACTGTTGAAATGAAGAAGGAAGCTGCAAAGCCAGATAAATTTAGCGCTTTCTTTCACTTTATTGTCAATGTGAACTTCCTCAGAAAACCAGGATGCCTCCCAACATCCTGGTTTTTAAAGTCATACACAGGAAATGATGTAAATCCCAAATGACAATGATGACATTTTTTTAAAAATGATATGTTATATATAAAAACAATGTATGTCTGAACACATTATAAAAATTACTTTAAATACATAATCTAATGTGACTTAGTAAATCATTGCTAAAATAATGACACCTGAAATAAAAACTGAAGTTTAGTAACCAAGTGTCAAAACTTTTTAAATCCACCTTAGCGAACTTGTATCCATATTTTAAATATAAGCTGATTGTTAATAACAAATGAATTCTTGAATTTTGAACATCCACATAACACAAAAATACAAATATATGACACTCGATGAAAATTGACTCTTATAGGAACATAGTTGGAAATGGAGGAAAGCCGACTGTGTTTGAAAAAAGTGGACTGGAAATGTGTCTTAGGTCGACCTAGAGATGTCTACTATTCCAAATGATGCTGTAATCTAGTGACTGAGATGGAACTGATGAAATTATATATTATTTTTTTGAACAGTGTTATTCTGAAAGTATGAATGTGTTCATTCCCTTTTGTATCTAAGATTTTCTATGTGTATGTGTATCCTTACACAGATGATCTTGAACCAACGGATACACTCTTTTTATGTCTTAAATGTGTGTGTGTATGTCCTAATAGAATGTCCAGATGTAACCTGGAACTGGAGCTTGCACAATGAATGAACACCCTGGAAGCATATGGACACATGATCATATGATGACTGTGCTTTCCCATGTGGAAATTAAACTGATGGAATAAATTATTGAATTGGTTTATCTGTACAACAAAAAACACTTAATGTTAATTGAGTCATTTAAACCTGGAGGTTCATCTGCTCCTAAACACAACTGCCACAAAGACTCTTTTTGCTCTAACCTATTATTCAGATCTCCTTTTAGTAGACTTTTCTCTACATGATCTAAGACAAAGAACTCAAATTTTATGATCATGTGTCCATATGCTTCCAGGGTGTTCATACATTGTGCAAGCTCCAGTTCCAGGTTACATCTGGACATTCTATTAGGACATACACACACACATTTAAGACATAAAAAGAGTGTATCCGTTGGTTCAAGATCATCTGTGTAAGGATACACATACACATAGAAAATCTTAGATACAAAAGGGAATGAACACATTCATACTTTCAGAATAACACTGTTCAAAAAAATAATATATAATTTCATCAGTTCCATCTCAGTCACTAGATTACAGCATCATTTGGAATAGTAGACATCTCTAGGTCGACCTAAGACACATTTCCAGTCCACTTTTTTCAAACACAGTCGGCTTTCCTCCATTTCCAACTATGTTCCTATAAGAGTCAATTTTCATCGAGTGTCATATATTTGTATTTTTGTGTTATGTGGATGTTCAAAATTCAAGAATTCATTTGTTATTAACAATCAGCTTATATTTAAAATATGGATACAAGTTCGCTAAGGTGGATTTAAAAAGTTTTGACACTTGGTTACTAAACTTCAGTTTTTATTTCAGGTGTCATTATTTTAGCAATGATTTACTAAGTCACATTAGATTATGTATTTAAAGTAATTTTTATAATGTGTTCAGACATACATTGTTTTTATATATAACATATCATTTTTAAAAAAATGTCATCATTGTCATTTGGGATTTACATCATTTCCTGTGTATGACTTTAAAAACCAGGATGTTGGGAGGCATCCTGGTTTTCTGAGGAAGTTCACATTGACAATAAAGTGAAAGAAAGCGCTAAATTTATCTGGCTTTGCAGCTTCCTTCTTCATTTCAACAGTCGCTAACCATCAATTAGTTTTAGAGTTTGGTTCGGGTGTTCCGAATTTGTTTTTCACTTTTATTGCTATTATACAATGACATTATTAAGAAAAGAAATAATTACTTTTCTTAAATAATGGCATAGTATAATGCCTCTTTGCTGCCCTTCCACAGCTGTCTGGTATTCCGCGGCAGTTCTGATGTACTGCGCATGCCTACGCAGTACATCAGAGCTGTGGGCAAAAGCAACGGAGAACGCAAGATCTCCATTGCTTTTTACTGTTTCGCTATGTTAAATGGGTTTAACATAGTGAGACAGCTTTAAAATAAGCAACAGAGATCTCCGTTACTTATTTTAAAGCTGTCTCACTATGTTAAACCCATTTAATATAGCGAGACAGGTTTAAAAAAAAGCAACGGAGATCGCAAGATCTCCGTTTCTTTTTACACACTGTGTCGCTATGTTAAAGGAGTTTAACATAGCGAGACAGCTTTAAAAAAAGCAACGGAGATCTGCGTTGCTTTTTTTAAACTTGTGTCGCTATGTTAAACTCTTTTAACATAGCGAGACAGTGTTTTATACTAACGGAAAAAGTCCAGGTGACCGGACCTTTTTCCGTTAGTATATTGAGGGATTTACAATGGGCACGCTGGTTGGGCTGGCCAATCAACGTGCATGTTTTAGAGGAAGAATTGTATAATAGGAATTTTTCTGAGCTGGCTTCCGTCATTAGAAACAACTGGAGAATATTTTGTGTAGATGAGCACATATATATGGGTCTACTTCACATGACTGACAGTTCATTTGATCGACAGTCATTTGATCGAGACCAAAACGCCTAAAGTTCAAAACACCTAAAATCTATTTGATCGAAACTCATAACACTAACTCATGAAATTCTCCACTGTAGCGTGATCCAGGAGTTAGTATATATAGCTGGGGGGGTGTGGGGAGCACAGCCCCCACAGACGTCATACATTTCAAACATACACATGGATACTTAAAACTGAAATGAGTAACTCTTTGCAGAAAACAACATTTATCTAAACTATGTGGGGGGGCTATGCCCCCAAACCCCCCAATGTGGGGGGCTATGCCCCCCCCACCCCTAACTATATATACTAACTCCAGGGTCGTGCTACAGTGAGGAAAAGGGCATAATGCTTTTAATTTCATGTGTCAGTGTTATGAGTTTCGATCAAATGGGTTTTAGGTGTTTTGAACTTAAGGTGTTTTGGTCTCGATGAAATGACTGTCAGTTAAATCAACTGTCAGTCATGTGAAGTAGGCCTATATATATATATATATATATATATATATATATATATATATATATATATATATGTGTGTGTGTGTGTGTGTGTGTGTGTATGTATGTATATATATATATATGTGTGTGTGTGTGTGTGTGTGTGTGTGTGTGTGTATACATATATATATATACACACACACACACACATATATATATGTATATATATATATATATATATATATATATATATATATATATATATATATATATATAAATTATAAATTGTGCACATGAAAGTGCACTCAGATAATGCAACACTGATCTGTTCTCTTGCTTCTACATTGTTCTAGCCCTTAAATCAAAATACTTCAGCACTAATGTATATTACTGTTTCTACAGCAGCTGCAAGCTTTTTTTCATGTTCTAGTAACTGGTTGCACTTCACGTCAAGACAGTAAACCTCCCATAATAGTGTAGTAACCTCTGCCATTCCGGTCATGAACCTAAATAAATACTGTACCATTCCCAAGAATCTCATGATGAATCACCTGGCTTCCAGCTTTGACATAAGAAGAAGGTTCTCATTTTCTCTACATCTAGTTTCAAGCATTCAGACATGAAAGTACAACCCATATTTCAAATAAGTCACACAAATCTGGACTTTTTCCATGTTCAGTTTCAGTCTTTAAAATTGTGCTATTTCACTACTGTGTTCAACAGCTTGATCAACCTCAAGTTATGTTCCTGTTTAGTCTCATCTCATACTGTAGAAACATCAGTTATATGGTATCATAGTATATGCAAGCTGTACCTTCCTTGTTTTAGGTTAGAGCTTTGAACTGACTTCATCCTGCATAATTTCTCAGAAATCATTATTAGTATGTGCACAGAAAAGCATTTGGCATTGACTATTGCTAGTATGACATCTTTAGCTGTTATCAGTTGATACTGCTGTCTCTGAATCATTTTACTGCGATTCTAGTGCTCTACAGATTCAAAGTTTATATTACTTTACTACTATAACCATAATGTTAACTCTTAGTAGGTAATTTCTGTTTCCCAATAACAACATAGTCTCTACTTTGTTAATCTCTTTTTCTATACTTTCCTTAGACTAGCAGGTACTGGCAGAAAAACTATTGGTAATACATCAGGAGATATTTTGGTGTGATACTCACATTGTAGACAGCCCAAACAGTACATACACCTATATACCTTTACAGTGGCATCAATCACATCTGATTTTGTAGTTTTACAATGAATTTTCTCTACTTGCTACTTATCATGATTTCGTAACTCTTTATGAAGTTGAAGTTATAGCCGTGCCTTTAGCATTATCATGAATTGTCTGGAAATTACTAAAAGCAGCAGCAGCAGCAACAGTAGACCCAGTGAATTAGAAATCAAAATGCTACATGGACGCACAAGTAGATCTTTCTATACCGGTATAATATCAAGAGATTTAATCACACCATGTTTCTAATATGTCTACCAGTGCAAAATATGTCATTGTTTAACTGTATTTTTCAAAGAGAGACATTGCAAAAGCACTTAATAATTATTACTTTTGTTCTACTGTATCACATGTATCTGACCCACGGTCTTTACTTTGCACCCTGAATGCATAAATAAATGATATGACCATCTGTACACTTTGCCTTGTACATTTAATGCTTTAATTGCAGACGATGATATAATATTATCAACATAAAGATGACAGATTTGGCATTAAAGGTAAATGCTTCAGTCCACAGTATTCAGCCTGTGTTACATATTACCACCATGTATAAGTGATACATGACATATTGAAGCACTTGTGGTCAGTTGATCAGGTGTGGCAAGATAGTCATGTTTTCCTTTCAACTATTAAGCCTTTTAAGGCATTTGGTCCATAAGTGCTAGAAGCAACTCAGTAGGCAAAAGATAACTGAGTTGAAACTGCTGACTTGGCTAACTCATCAACAAACTATTAAGTCAATGAACCACATGTGGGCTTGTTAGCAAAGGTATCTCTTATATCCCTCATACTTGTAGATATTAACTGTGAAATATATCATGGTGAAGAGAGAATACTTAGTTCTTATACAGATAATTCTGATCGCTGTTTAGAGCTTTGCTTCCTCTTATCCATGATGGTGTTTGATAAAATGTGACTCAGAAAGCTTGCTTAGTTAATGAGTTGGAGATTCAGTGAAAGAACATTGACTAGAAGACTTTCAGTGAGCTATCACATGAGAAAATGTACTATACCCTCTTTAAGACATATAATGTTCTTCTTCTTTTGGCTTTTCCTGGTTAGGGGTCACCACAGTGGATCACTTGTCCGCTCATGATTGGCAGTGGAGTTTTACAGTGTCAAGTTGCTAGCCCAGTGCCCAACCTTCCACGGAAGGCACACACACGCACAACTAGGGCCAATTTGGAGTGTCCAATTCACCTACAGCATGTCTTTGGGATGTGGGAGGAAACCTGAGCACATGGAGGAAACCCATGCGACCACAGGGAGGACATGCAGACTCCAACCGGAGAACCTCTTGCTGTGAGGCAACAATGCTAACCACTGCACCACCGTGGCCGCCCTTAAGACATATAACGTTATTGTGCTCAATATCTGAACCGTGTATCAATCTGTTAATGAATGTGATGAGGAAAAAACATGAGATGATGGCTAAAGCAGGCCAAGTGATGTTACAAATTAAAATTTGTAGTTGTCCTTTTATACTTGGTGATTCTTCATATCTGTTTGTCATATGATCCTGAGTTGTGAAAAAATGGTTTTATTAAAAACTTCAAACCTCATTGATTCTTGGACAATTATGCTTCTTCACAAAGAAAGAAAATATAAATATAGGCCTTTCCATTTACTGGCTTTGTTTAATTTTATTCATGTGTACTGAATGTATTATGTATCAAGGGGAATTATTCAGTATACCAATGTGATGGTACTGCAGGACTACAATATAATGATGTATTGCTCTGGTTTATGTACCAGTTTTAAAAGCTGGATAGCCTCTCTTCATGCTGTTATCGTATTTGCTATTCCACTTTTCTTGGCAACAGTAGTCACATGTAATTTACATCATGCTGTTTTGAGTTGATACGATGCCAGACTTTGAGATATGATGACAAACTTTGCCTTTCCAACACCCAGACATTTCCATAGTTTTGTTCCTGTTGTACTAATGCCAGTTATCCTGTGAAGCATACACTTTCTTCTCTTTTAACACTTTACAGCTTTTGATCTCTATAGTGCTTATGATTTAAATGCTTCAGTTATTCTGAAAATGCTTTAAATCATGAAATGTGCTAAAAACTCACAGCATGCATTATTCAGATTAGATTCATGATTTGTTGAAACATTTTTGTTTACATGTAACTAAATGTAATATAATAAACATTTCATTGAATAATTGAATTAAAATTACATAAGAGTATAAAAGCAACATTTTATGTATAACCTTTTCCTTTTATATACCCTGCCTTAGAATGCTGAAGGTAGTCCAGGCATGATCAGAACTCCAAGACTTGTCATTTTCTATCTGTTTTTTTTTCTGCAGATTGAGTTTGTATTCCTTGAGCAATCAGTCTTTTTTATGTAATACCCCACACACAACCATCAAGCCATATCCCTAGTTGACCCCCCCTAATTCTTCACTCCTCCTTTCACTGGAAGATAGCAGGAGAGAGTTACAAAAGCTGGGAACAGTGTTTTCACGTGGCAGACAGCCTTCCTAAAGTCCATTAACAGGCATGGTGCACACCTAACTTTGATGAGTTGTAGTAAATGTACTTCTGCATAATAACAATGGTCACATTTTGATGACAAATAAAGTGCAGTAATGCTACACACCACAATACATTAGATGAGACATGTAGACACTGTGGAAGCCTGACTTTAGTCATTAACGTCTATCAGAATCTCAAGCTGTTAGTTGCCTTTGTGTGGCTGCAAATACTTGAAAGAAGCCATGCCCTGATCCAGACAAAGCCCTGCATGCATTAATTGTGGGAGTACTTCCAAAACTTTCTTTGTTCAGTGGCAAAAGAGGTGTTACTCACAGGGCCAAAATGTAGAGCGTTTGCTGCAAAAGTAGATTAAAATAACTTTTGCAAGTATTTGAAATGAAAGGTGCTTACAAAGAAATATTTTTAATTTTATGATAACCAGATCTTAATAAAATTGGTCTTACATTTTATTGCAGATAGAAGCCAAACACATGAGAGCTTCATTCTACAAATGAAGAAGTGCCTATCTACCATAGTTTTTCCTGTTGTTGACAAACATCACAAAGAATGCATGATTCATGTACTGACCTGGGTGCTATCTCATCCACTGGGATCAAGGATCACAGCATGCAGGTCCATCGGGTATTCTGTTTCCTTCACTGTGTATCACACAAGAAAAGATTTGAAGGTTATATAGTTGTAGTTATCTATGGAGAGATTTCTACAGTACTTTACCAAGAGAATGGAGAAGTACTATGTGTCAATAGTTCTTAGCAGCATTAATAGCTCTTTCATTGTGTTAGTGTACAATCATGGTCTCTTTATAGATGAGAAGAAGAACACTGACTTCAGATAGTAAATCCTTGCTAAGTCTCATTATTATGTTAACTTTGTATTTAGTCATTCTTTTGAAGAAAACAAGGAGGATTTCTAACAGTGGTGGGCTAGCTCCATGGTTTACTTTCTGCGGTTTGTTCTTTACTGTGCTTTCACTTATTGCTCTGAATAGACAGTGCAATTAGCGGCCTATCATTTCAATCTTGGTGTGTAGCTGTACTTGTCTGGCAGGCCCACCGATATATTTCACACCTTTTACTGCACTTGTACCAGATTTTCAACTTTTAAAGACAGTTGTTCTGTGTACACCTTAGGTACTGATTCATCACAGTGGATAGCCGGTTGAAGGAGTAAATGACTACTACTACTCCAAAGTGACCTTAAACTGTAAAAGCTTCATAAAATGCCCATACATTCAAAGACATATTTTTCCATTTCCTTATACTGGATGCATTTTTTCTGGATATATATACATTACTAATGATCAAACATAAATGCAGCTGTTTGGTTACATTATAAAATTAGTACGTAGTTCTCTTTACATAAGATTTAGTTAATTTCTGGAGATTTTCCTTTCTGTCTCAGTTTTCTGAATGGAGCATAACAGCTGAGTACAGTGGTAGAGATCTCTCATGTAACAGTCAAGCTGCTTCATCTGCTGTAGGAAGTGCAGCTCAAGGAGTTCAACTGATTTTCATAATAAAGTCTCTAAGTCAAGTGTAGTGGCATAAAGGGATAAAGCCCTGACTATGGCACAGGTAATCAGGGTTCAAGCAATGGCTCAGGCATCTGATATGCTATCAGGGAAAGATGGAAGTGCCCATCCTTGGAGGAGAGAGTCATCTAGGCATTCCTTGTGGGGAGGTGTAATCCATAGAGGGAAATAGCCCTCAGTTGTAATAAATGAATGCAGAGGGAGGGAGACAAAGAGTAGATTATAAATGAAAAAAAATCACTGATGATGGAGGGAGTCAAGGGGTAGGTTATAAAATGAAAAAAAATCCACCAGTGAAAACAGTCCATAGCATAATCCCCTGGTATGCCCTTATGTTTCATGTCAGGCCCAGACATAGAAAAGAGATAGTCTAAGGCTGTAGGAGAGGCTGGTAGACCTGGCAATGGACAGGAGGGATCTGATATAAGCTAGAAAGTATGAATGAAAGGAGGGAAAATGTTTTTTTTTTTTTATCTAAAATCTGAGGAACATAATGATCTGTGCAGGCAGGGTATAAACTGTAGCAAATGTTTGTTACATTTTTAACAAGCAGTTTGCTACAGTTTAAAAGAAAACATTTTTTACTAAAGTGTGAGGGAGGAAGGTCAGGGCATAGAGCAGGACCTGAATGGCTGAGGCAGGAAGGAGGGATGTCTGTTGTGCATCTGATTATCTGCATCTTGTGCCAGTAGAAAGAATGGATTTTTTTTTTTGCAATTCACTTGAAGAGCTGAGGAATGGGGTGCTAGCTCCTGGGACCCACACAGGGTGCTGGTTGAACCAGCTGTCAACAACAGGCAAACTTACTGTTGCCTGGTAGTTTGGCACAATACATATATCTGCATGAAGTTTTACCTTATTTTTTGACTGCTCTAATACTATTAAATAAATATAGGTCCCTTTTCTCATTGAAGGTGATAGCAATAAGGTTGTAGGGACAGATTATCCTGATCAGGAGGTACAGGGTGGTGAAAATTTCTGCCAACACTCTTTACAAGTGACTTTTTTATTAATCAATGGCAGACAGGGCAGTAGGAATATGCGATTAGTAAGTTACGCATCAGGAAGAAGTGCTTTAGTAAATCCAAGTTGACCCATATCCACATATCTTAACATCACTGTACTCTACAAATTCTAGTGCTATGCAATTCTGTAGTATGTCCTATAATATCTGACCAACAATCTGCAACAATTCATTCCATACTCTGATTTATATGTTTTCTATTTTCTTAATAATGCCATGTTTCATTATTTCACAGGAAGATGCTGACATTGTTATATTCTGGATTGCAAACTGGCTGAACAACTGAGCCCAGATTGTGAAAGTTGCTGGTACTCTCTCTGAAGGTAAAATTGTAACTACTGGAAATCACATGGATCACTGTGGGGGCTTCTCTTGCTTGACCTTTATCTTACAGACATCTAGTCCAATATATCAGAAATTTGTGGTTGAGCAAGTTTACAGATGACTGCAAGATGGATACTGTTATCTGCTCATTTATTAATAGTAAGCAGCTCCAGCAAGGGCTGGCATATGCACATACTTTGTATACTGAAAATAGTATCAAGTTAAATACATAGTGACATTTGGCAAAAAAGTTATTCCAACTAAAATGTTAAAATGGTGCTGCTTTTCAGGTGCATGCTGTTGTATGACACCTGAGTACTTACATGGGCAATTTTATCTCATTTGCCAGCATGCTTCTACCGTAGTCAGGAAATCAGGCTTTCTGGCCTAGTTAATTTTCAAAGGAGTATCTTCAGCATCCAAAGAACTCATCCTTCCACTGTAGTCTTACCTTATATGAACCATCAGTGAGTACAATGCCATCTTTGGTGTATATAAATTGAAATAGAATGGCCCCAAATACACCTTTCCAAGAAAATCAAAAGCCTTAAATCCTTCAACTATCCTAACAGATTAACATGACTCTTCTTATACTAAGTAGCTTATAGTCTGACCCAGGGTGATCTATGTCTCACTTTTGGAGTCATGAAAGACCATCTTACTTAATTTCTTATTTCTTTATAAATCAGTGGTTCTACAAACACCAGCATCAAGGACCTAAATGTACACCAACAAATAAACAGGACTCACTGGAGTGAGTGGGAGATGTATGGTTCATAAGAGGTTACTAGGCTATTGGCCCTAGGACCTTTATAAGCCTAGCCATGTTATACCCTTGTTCCCTTAAAGAACAAGTTGTATGGTCTATATTTGCAGCATGAGTCTATGATCAGCACTGACTGCCCTTATCCAAGAGGGACATAGGTGACACCCTGGGGGTAAATTTATGGTCTCCCATCCAGTTGTCTAAGTTATGATTAAATAGGGTCATTGAGGAATGTGAAGATAGATGAAGGCTGCCAGCCTAGCCAGATAGAATTTTGTAGATAATTCTGTCATTTATAAGCATTAATGTAAGCCACAGGCTTGTTCTCTTAAATGTGAAAAAAGACTGCATTGGATATTGAACTGCAAAAATGTAACAGCAGTGCACTCTGATGTAAGAAAGCTAAGTCAAGTATTTTATGACTGTCTTTGATGTCAAAATTTGGAGCTGATATGTCTAGAGGGAGGCATCCTGCCCATTGTTTTAAGACCAGATTTAATGGCTAGAATTTACATGTATAAATGTCCTTTATTGCTCTGGTTTCTGACCAGGTATAAAGAATGCAAATGTAGTTTCTGTTAGCCTGGGAACACCAGAGAAGCGTGAAGAATGATGTCATGTGAAGCAGCTCTGTGTTATCAATTTAAAGAGAGAGAATCAGAGAGCTCAGAGCATTTTGTCTTGAGAACATTCAACTTACCACTCTGCCTGTTCTATATGTAAGCTATTTAGAACTGTGTTTTCTCTTAGAAATAGCTAGAATTTAGGAAGAGTAGACTAAGCGTTTTTCTGTGTTTATGTTAGAACTTTTCTACTGTATTATTTTAAGTATTTCTCTGTGATCTCTGAACTCTTGACTAGTACTGTGTAGTAAGAAGTATTGTCTTGTGTTTTTATTGTTTATTATTGAAAATTTTTAAACCTTTCAACTGTGCTGTTTTGTGCAGAGATAATTTAAGCTCTAAGAGTACATTGCATGTGTGTAGTGATACTGTGCCAAGTCACTCTAGTGAGCCTTGACTGTTCAGTCACACTTCCATTTGTATTATAATATTGCACAGTAATAATTGGACACCCTTTCAGAAGGGCCTTTGAGTAGCTGATATTAGTGGGTGGTGGCAGCTGGCACTACCGTGTAGTCTGGGTAAAAGGGGCACAGCTGGAGAACCTGTGCCAGCCTTCCCCAGGAGTGTCTGTGTGGATGTATAAAACTCTTATCTCAAAGTGTGTGTGTGTGTGTGTGTGTGTGTGTGTGTGTGTGTGTGTGTGTGTGTGTGTGTGTGTGTGTGTGTCAGCTACTTGGGCAGGGACATGAAGTACTGGTTGGACAGAGAGGGTGCTGGAGGTTTTAGCTTGCCCACTAGGCTGAAATCTGGACCCTATAGCTGTGCCAGTGGGGAGTCTGATTGGGGACCTGGGGAGAAAGGGAGAAACCAGCCCCTGAGTGACTGTGATCTCTGTGGGAAATTGTACCTTACTGTGTGGGTATTTATTATCTTTTCTCTATATGAACGCCCCTCACTGGTGTTAGTGGTGAGGACTGATTATCCTTGATTGCTGGGCCAGGGCATGGACATCACAAGGAGCTCTGTTTTATGTGAATTGGGAGTTTGTTCCAGAGGAGTGGCTATCTCAGGGAGACGTATCTGTATCTCCTGCATATCCTGTTAATATCACATGCTAAGTTAAGATCCCAAGAGTGAGTGAATCTTGTTTCATTTGACTTGCAGATGTGCAGCATTTCCATTATGGTAGGGTCTGAGACTGCTCTGTAGCCCAGGCAGAAGTCACCTGTCAGTAGCCTATAAGATACAGAGTACAGTGACAGGGCTTTCAGACTGTCCATGTAGGTCATGTGCTGAAAGCCCTGAATTTTCTTGGTGAGAAACCTCTGAGGTCTCTCCAGCTATTGCAGGTGTCTGGTGAGGTACATACAGAAGGAAGCATTGTACTGTGTTAGTGGTCTGATGAGGGATGAGTTATAACATCCTTAGCTCTGGATGCAATGCCCTTACTTATGAAATGTGCAAAGTAGAAGGCCTTCTTTACCACTGTGGACACATGGTGATCCAAGTTAAGGTTGCTATCAATCTGTGTTTCCAAGTATCTCACCACAGGGTTTTTGCTAAGGGAGGTACTGTTAATATTGTAATTTTCAAAGGCTTCCCCTTTGCCAAAGGGATGTTAATGCATTTTTTTTTACATTTAGTTTAAGTTCATGGCTTTGGCACCAATTATTTGTCTGTGTAAGCTCTTTTCATAGTGTGTAAACATCATTGGGAGACTCAATGATTATACCCAGTATGCAGACATTGGTGAGCTTGGTAAGCCACAGGCCATCTATTTTCACCTGGACTTCAGAGAAATAGATTCCAAACAGTATGGAGCCCAGCACAGATCCTTGTGGTACACCACTGGTCTGCTGGTATAGGTGGAATCTCCAACTTTGACTGCATGCATTCTGTTAGTGAGCCAGCTGGCTATCCATCTAGTGACATATGGGGTAATTCCTAGCTGGTTGAGTTTCTTAATGATGCCTGAGTGGGTGGTTATGTCAAAAGCCTTGGCTAAGTCAAGATAGGCTGTATGTAGTGTTTTGCCTTCATCCAGGGCTTTGGTGACATTTTTGAAGAAGTCACCAGGTTTAATAAGCATGATTAGACACACTCGTAAGAATATATGAGTCTAACAAAGATCAAAGAATAGTGTTCAAAAGTCCCAAAGCTACTTTGAATCCAGTGCAAGTGTTGTTTCTTGACTATCTGTGTACAGACACTGTTGAAATACTTCTAATGGTTAACTGATCAATAAATATGCTGTTTGATGTTTGATAAGAAAATAAAAATACAAATTGTCTTATAACACTCTGTTAGACAAGCTAAATGCTTTACACAGTACATATCCTTCAAGTACATAAATGTACTTCCTCTTTATCATTGTAAGTGCTCCAGATATTTTAATATGCGTGAGAGTGTGTGTGCTTGTGTGTGTGTGTGTGTGTGTGTGTGTGTGTGTGTGTGTGTGTGTGTGTGTGTGTGTGTGCGCGCGTGTGTGTGTGTGTCCACACCAGATATTTGACATTATGTATGTGTATTTGATTATGTATTTCTGACTTTATATATTTGTCTAATTATTTATTTGTATCCAACTTTATGTATTTGTCCTGGCATCTCTGACTCAGATTGTAGCTGAAAAGGGTCTTTGAACCAACCTGCACACCTGGTTAACAAATACTAACTAACTAACTAACTAACTAACTAACTAACTAACTAACTAACTAACTAACTAACTAACAGTACAAACATTTGGCTAAGATTACAGAGGGGAGAACAGTGAACAATATTTAAAGAGATATGGCAACACACATCTATGGCAGAGCAGCCTGCTTGAACAGAAGTAATAGAAGAAAGGCAGTTAAACAGTAAAATATTGCAATGTCGAAGTAACACAAAGCAGGAAGTAGAAGTAACTACCAGAATGAAGGAGAAGGAATCATTAACTGAAAGGATATATTCCAGGATAATGTTGCTAACAAGTATGGATAATGCAAAGCCAGTGCAGAATTCTAAAGTTTCTGTCAATCTAAAACAAAAAGTTCCAAAAATGGAGAATTCTAACTAGCAGGTGACTGTTGAGAAGGAGAACCTTAACAGCAGGAAATACTTCACTAGGGTAATGATAGAGGAAGAAATATTACCTGGTCAGGGTTCCAAACCTATTTTTCCTCTGTGTAAGACAGAAACCTCAAGAAGAATTTAATAGTTTAGTGTTGGGATGTCAACACTAAGAAATCTGAATTCTGTGATCAAGTTACTACTGCCCTTGATTATGGTTTAAAAGTAGGAGCTATTTTCTTAGATTTGACAAAAGCTTTGGATAGTCTAC